>NC_054379.1:63849995-63982495 GCF_017654675.1 Xenopus laevis | reverse complement strand
TTGACTTGAAACTGAACTGATTATGATGTTGATACTAATTGTGTCTCTTAAACCATACAGGAATGTGCCAAAGTAAGGTGTGAAAATGTCTCAGCCCTGTGAGTAATATGTTCTTTTTTGTATATATTCTTCTTTGTATATTTTTTGCTTCTTTTGTTACACTTCACACCTTGCAACAATGTTTCCTTCCTAAGAAGTAGTAGGAGGTATGGTTATATGGACACTTGTAAGCACAACGCTGACACCTAGTGGTGAAAGAAAAGGAGGACACACAGGTTTTTCAACAAGGAGAAGAAAATGTTTATTCACAAGACTATATATGGACTAATGACGTCATGAGGGCGCCAAATTCACTGAAGGGGGAGGGTATTTAATTGACTACACTGTTTGTGCACAATATCCTTGAGAAAGGTCCCCAGGAGGGACCGAAACGTCGGATTGTAATGCAATAAATAAGTTGTTATACTTTGAAAATGAGAGTGCGGATCCTTCATCATTTATACTACAAATATTGATCAAGCACCTCCAATCAACTACTGTCAGAGGTGCGGGCACTCCAAGAAATTATTATATATATATATATATATATATATATATATATATATACACACACACACACACATATATATATATATATATATATATATATACACACACACACACATATATATATATATATATATACACACACACACACACATCCTATATAATAAAGTGCAAGTGTCTCTGCGTCCAGTCTGTCCCTGTGTCCGTGGAAATGCGCTACTGCGCATGTGCGGCGCAAGTGTTGCCACCCGCCCGGTATTTTAGCTGAATCCCTGTCCCCCCAGTGGGGCCCCTCAATCCCTGTCTCCCCAGTGGGGCCCCTCAATCCCTGTCCCCCCAGTGCCAGCAGCAGGTAGGGGCCCCATATCACCTCCACTCCCTGCGGCCAGTGAGAGTCGCAGCACAGAGAGCCGGTCCCAGACGCACCTGTTAGTCTCCATGGTTCGTGTCCGTCAGTCTCGGCTCCAGGTCGCCACTCAGTCGATCTAATGGCGCAGCCAATAGGAACCCGCGCGAAGGGAGGAGCCCGGCCACACCCCCGCCTCTTAACTTGCGCCTCTGAAAGACTTTAGGGCGTGTCTGTTTGACGGACAGCTTGGTTCCTGCTTTACACTGAGGTGGGAGGGAATGGCGAGTAGCCAATAAAAAAAAAAGCACTGAGTGGGAGAGACTAATCAAATGTTTAGCGAATAACATCGCGCTACAGTAGGAGCATTGGGAGGAGTCTGCATGACAGTGATGTGTTGTGATTTGCGGCACAGGAATTGGGAGGGTCTCATTGTCAATTAAATCTGTAAAGCGATTCGCCAAACGGAAGAGGAGGGCGGGACTAAAGCGTTTAGACTGGGTGGGTGCCTAGAGAACTGTTGAAAGGGGTTGGTGCGGGGATTTGATGGCGGAGTGGGCGTGGCTGTGCTGCGGAGAGTCTGAGACCTTCTGTGAGTTCGTGTCTGACTGACATGTAACATGGGGGCCCAGATTAGCACAGTAAGTCGCTCTCCCACCCTAGCAACCCATACACCCCCTCCCAACGCTTTAACCGCGCCCCTCCCACTCCCTGGCACCTGCTGTAGCCTCAGTCCTGGGCCTGTCGCTCCAATTGCCTCACTTCCTGTCACTGGGACGTTCCATTCAATCATGGGGGGGGTTGAGCTGCTGGGGCCTCGGGCAAGTGCGCGTTTAGGGCCCCTCTTACCTGACAGGAACCCCACTGACCCCTCTGTGTTCCAGGGCTCCCCCAAACCTTGAGGATAATGATAAAGTCTGATAGGCCCTGTATATATAACCTGCTTAAAGGAGCCTTCTCCCTTTAAATGAACTGTTAGTGGGATATTCTGAGACAATTTGTAATTGGTTTTTATTATTTGTGGTTTTTCAGTTATTTAGCTTTTTATTCAGCAGCTCTCCAGTTTGTCATTTCAGCAGTCTGGTTGCTAGGGTCCTAATTCCCCTAGCAACCATGCCCTGGCATGAATAAGAGGCTGAAATATGAATAGGAGGGGCCTATCCTATCCTATCCTATATAATAAAGTTCAAGTGTCTCTGCGTCCAGTCCCTGTGTCCGTGGGATTGCGCTACTGCGCATGTGCCCCACGGACCGTCTCTGGCGCATACCTCCCAACTATCTCGCGAGAGCTGCGCATATGCTGCAGCCCAGCCGGCGCCGCCATCTTTATTTTACTGACACGCTCCAGACAGCCACACTCTCACAACAGGCCCTTCTCCTCTTAGCAGCAGGGGCTGGCTGAGAGACGAGAACGGGCAGGCAGGCAGAACGCATAGGAGAAAGGAATGTGGGGCTGGCTGAGAAGGCGGGGACGGAGAGCAGAGTCAAACATGGACATGGAACGAAGGGAGGGTGAGATATTGAGCAGCAAGCACGTCGGACACAGAAGGTAGGGCTAAGCAAGACAGACACAAAAGGGGGGCTGACAGCAACAAACAGTGACACAGAAGTAGGGCTGACAGTAACAAGCAGTGACACAGAAGGGGGGCTGACAGTAACAAACAGTGACACAGAAGGAGGGCTGACAGCAACAAGCACTGAGGGGAAGGGAGGGCTGAGCAGCAAACATGGAGGGAAAGGGAGTGTGTTTAAACTTTCATAAGCAGGCAAATTTTGTAAACTTAATATGGTAATTAGGAGGGCATGGCCAAAAAAAATTTGTCCCACTTTCTTATTCTGAAATGTTGGGAGGTATGCTGGCGAATGTTTGACTACATATGTTCTAGCGCCCGTTAATTTAACGGGCTTAATGTCTAGTATATATATATATATATACACAGTAATCTCTCAAAAACGATAAGGACCGCTTCGACTCACCACCACTTAGCTGTTCCTCTGTAGTGCCGGGTGCTCAGTCCGCAGTGTCCCCACTGCCAACAGTAATATACGAACAGGAGGACGGCACTCCGGTAAAAAGCAGGTTTTTATTGTAGAGTACTGCAAGGATACATAGGCCTGAGTAGGCCTATGTATCCTTGCAGTACTCTACAATAAAAACCTGCTTTTTACCGGAGTGCCGTCGTCCTGTTCGTATATATATATACACACACACATATATATATATATATATATATATATATATATATATATATATATATATATATATATATATATATATATACATACATACATACACACACACACACACACACACACATATATATACACACACACACATATATATATAATCAATTGTTCGGGATAACCCCTGACGTGGAAATTTCTCATATTTCGCCATATGGCCGCCACCGATGCGGGATAAGCGTCTTTACGACCGACCTTTGCACAGTCGCCCGATCTTTCCGATTCCCATCCAATTTGTGTTCATCAGGCATGACTGCAGCATGCCGGGTGTGGCGCGGTTGGGATTGAGGAATACGGACCACTGAACAAAGGTGTACTTTTACAGTACAAGCCATGCTAAGATCACTCTGTCTGTGTATATGTATATTACCGGGGGAAGTGCCTTTTGTCTTGGTGTCTTTTGTTTGCCTAGGGCAGTCTACCTTTCCCACGTCCCCTCTTCTATGGACATGTGTCTGTGTGCTGGTTCCACCAATTGATTCATAGCATAACATGCTCATTGATTGGATATATTGTAAGACCACCTTTTGTCTTAGTGTATAATAAACCACTGGCCATTGTAGAGGGAGGCAGAATACTGGACCCCAGCTAAGAACGACTGCTGTGACGTTATTTCCGGGGGATTGCGCAACATCACCACACGATACATCAAGGTTTCCGGATCGATTGTCCATTAAAGGAATAGTTCAGTGTGAAAATAAAAACTGGATAAATAGATAGGCTGTGCAAAATAAAAAATGTTTCTAATATAGTCAGTTAGCCAAAAATGTAATGTATAAAGACTGGAGTGAACAGATGTCTAATAAAACAGCCAGAATCCAACTTCCTGCTTTTCAGCTCTATAACTCTGAGCTAGTCAGCGACTTGAAGGGGGGCCACATGGTACATTTCTGTTCAGTGAGTTTGCAATTGATCCTCAGCATTCAGCTCAGATTCAAAAGCAACAGATATGACCCATGTGTTTCACCCTCCAGAGGTCCTGAAGGTGATAGGTAGAAACCCAATTCGACAGTGAGTGATTGGGTTTGGTACTGGGGTACAACCTATCCATATCCTCATACAGGACTGCATTAAAGTCACCCATAAAAAGCAGGGGCGCTGACGGGAGGGCAAGTATCTTATCCATAATAAGGGACAGCATCGACCCACTAGATGGAGGAGGCGCATATACATTCACAATAATATACGGTTTGCTATGCAAAGTACATGACAAAATAATAAAACGACCATCAGCATCAGTTATCAACCTGTTCAGGGAAAAGACACAATTTCTCTTTACTAGTATAGAGACCCCCCTAGCAAAAGAGGAGTAAGTAGAGTGATAAGATGCCCCCAACCAGGGTTTCTTCATAGCCAGTACCTTATTACCGTCCAAGTGGGTTTCCTGTAGCAGTATCAGATGGGGCTTAACCTGACGAACGGTTTTAAAAACCAGGCCTCTCTTTATGGGACTGCCCAGTCCTCTGACGTTCCAAGAGAGAAGTACGACTTCAGCCATTATCTCTGTGGTAAATGGAAAACCGAAGGCAAAAGCTCCGACGTTTGTAATCCAAGGTCAAAAAGCAGGTTTCAGATTGAGCAGCAAAAAGGCCCCTTCCTCGCAATGAAGAAGGGAGGGAAAAATGAGGGAAAAAGACAGTGGGGCAGACCTAGCTGCCCGGTTAACGTACAAAAAACACCCACCCTACCCGCCCGTCCCCAATTTGAGCAGGCTTGGATCCCAACAAAAATCGCCATAACTAGGTTAAACTTGGGAGTGAACCAGCGGACTTTCTGAGTAGTTCCTTGGTTCTCAGGCTATCGCCCTGCTTTGAGCTGAAGGGGGATAAAACTTGTTTTGCCGTGTCCCGTGCCTGGGACCATCCAGGTGAGTACCCTCGGACAGAGCTGTAGAGTCGACAGAGGAGCCTCCTCGGCAGGGCCGCCATTAGAAATCACGGGGCCCCGTACAACAAAATTTTTGGGGCCCCCTGGGCCCCGCCCACACTGACGACCAAGCTCCGCCCCATATCCCGCCCACATCGCAGTTAAAAGACCACACAGACATCAGCGCTAAAAAAGTAACCCCCCCCCACACAAGTTGTAAAAAGCTATTGATGGTCAGGGCCCCCTTATAAAAAAAATTGGGGCCCCAAAAAAAAAAATTAAAATTTTTTTTTTTTAAAAACATTGGTGGCAGGGGCCCCCTGTTAAAAAAAACTTGGGGCCCCAACAAAAAAAAATGAAAAAAAAACTAAAAAATAAACAAACATTGGTGGCAGGGGCCCCCTTATAAGTTAAAAACAAATTGGGGCCCCAAAAAAAAATTTGAAAAAAAATTAATTTTTTTTTGAAAAAAAAAAAAAACATTGGCGGCAGGGGCCCCCTTATAAGTTAAAAACAAATTGGGGCCCGAAAAAAAAAATTTGGAGAAAAAAAAATTTTTTTGAAAAAAAAAAAAATGGTGGCAGGGGCCCCCTTACAAGTTAAAAACAAATTGGGGCCCCAAAAAAAATTTTAAAAAAAAATAATTTTTTTTTGAAAAAAAAAAAAAACTGGTGGCAGGGGCCCCCTTACAAGTTAAAAAAATTTGGGGCCACCAAAAAGAAAATTAATTTTTTTTTTAAAAAAAAAACCCAAAAAAAAACAATGGTGGCAAGGGGCCCCTTACGAGTTAAAAAAAAAATTGGGGCCCCAAAAACAAAAGTTTTAAAAAAAAGATTGGTGGCAGGGGCCTATAGAATATTAAAATAATACATTGGTGGCCAGGGGATTAAAAAAAAAAAAAACACAAACTGGTGTTCAGTAGAATTGAACTCATGGCTTCAGTACTTCAACTTCGCCTCCTTTCGTGACTTCGGGTCTTTTCACCGCTTCAGGACTTCGGCTTCGGCTGTTTTCGTGACTTCGGGTCTTTGCGCTGCTTCAGGACTTCGGCTTCGGCTGTTTTCGTGACTTCGGGTCTTTTCGGCGCTTCGTGACTTCGGGACTTCGGCTTTTTCCGTGACTTCGGGTCTTTTCGTCGCATCGGCTTCGGCTTTTCGGCACTTCCGCATTCGGCACTGAAGAGGCAAGACGTACGGCTCGGGCGCTCGTAAGGGGGGCCCGGATCTTCAAAAAAATGCAGCGCTGCCGGGCCCCCCTTCATGCCCGGGCCCGGTACGCTTGTCCCCCCTGTCCCCCCCTGATGGCGGCCCTGCTCCTCGGCACTAGTGTGTGGGAGGTCTCCTATCCTTAGCCTCCAACCAGGAGAAGACTTCTTCCGGCTTCTCAAAGAAATGGGCCCGACCACCCTCCTGTACTCTGAGCTTTGCCGGGAATAACATGGCATAAGGCATATTTTGCTGTCGGAGTTTCCGTTTGGCCTCCATGAATTTGGAGCGCTGCTTGCGGACTTCCATAGAGAAATCTGGATAAATGGAGACCCTCACATTCTCATGCAGGATCTGTTGTTTCTTCCGGGCTTCCGATAGTACTCTATCCCGATCTCTATAATTGAGAAGCCGTGCAATGAAGGGTCGTGGTGGGGCCCCAGGTGGTGAGGGGCGGTTAGGAATGCGATGTGCCCTCTCCACTACGAAAGAGGGGGAGAAGATGTCATCACCCAGATGCTGACGGAGCCAGGCCTCCAAAAACAATTCTGGGTTGCTCCCTTCTGCCCGCTCCGGAAGGCCCACCAGCCTGATATTGTTCCGTCTCAGCCTATTTTCCAAATCGTCAGACTTCGATTCTAGGGATTGGATCTTGCGAGTAAGGGCTGCAATAGCTTCAGGCATAGGCGCCAGGGTGTCCTCCATATCACTAATGCGCCTCTCAGCTTCAGTTGTGCGCTCCCGTATATTTTGACGTCTTTATCTCCTTGGGCTCGGTTTCTCCGCATCTCGGACCGTCGGAAACAGCAGGTATACGAAGCAGTTGAAGTAGAAAGAGTCTCTGCCGATTTTAATCACCGGGAACAGGGTTAAAATCAGTATTTTTGAGGCACAGGAACGGAGCAATGTTAAGACACGTCTGCCTCGCTCAGCTCATAGCCACGCCCCCCCGAGGTAAGACATTTTTGTTTTGATACTCTCATATTTGAGAAAGTTTTTGCTGTCTGCAAATTGATTTGTGGTCTCTAGGCTGCTGGAATCAGGTAAAAATCTACCAAAAGAACCTTTTGGGTGTATGTGTGGTGTTTTTCAGTATTAACTGCCCAGGTACTGGTTTGGGCATATCTGCATAACTGCTGTGGGGTTTTATTCATTTATTTATTTAACCATAAGGGACTGTTATTGCCCCTGCTGGAGGATCTGTGAGTGATTCAGACCAGTGGAGGGAGTTTCTGTGTATGCCGGGTGGTTGAAGGATAATCTTGTAGCAGGCAGATATGGCCAACAGTATCTAGAGGGGATTTAGAATCATTGTTTTTTTCATTTGTGTTTGTTTTCTGTCTACTAAGTGGTGTTTGTTTTAAAATTGCGACTCTATAGGTTTCATCCTTGAGAAAATCTTTAGTTTGGGAGGATTGTATTGCTTTTATTATTACAAGTTTCAATATTGGAGGTTGGGTAACAATCCGTCCAATCTGAATTACAAACCAAGTTTCTAGCCCTTGCTGAGCACTGAACAGGGGGAGCCTACGCCATTTTGTCTTTAAGCACATGTGCCAGCGGCCATGTTGTCTTAGTTTTTTGAAAAGGTATATTGGGCTATTGGGGGGAGGCACATCCGCTGCATATAACCCTAACAGTTGTTCTATTGTATATAGATTTTCATCTTTACATTTCATAACAGCAAAGTTCTCTTTGCTGTTTACATTTTTGTTATACCTCTCTGCTGTTCCCTGCAGTCTATTGACTCCTACTTCCTCCAGGATAGGGGGTTTTCCTAAGGAAGAGACCATCACATGGTGTTGTAATTGTCCTTTTGTGTGAGTGAAGGAAGAGTGTTGCATGATTTACAACATAAGGCTATTTGTTAACTAGCTTTTTCTCTTTTTATACTCCTTGGTTTCCTGCTCGTTCTCTCTTTATTTTCCTCTCTTTATCTCCATTTCTCTCTTTTAAAACACTTTTGCTTACCCACTCTCTCTCTCTGTCTATAACTACCACACTAACTCTTTACCTTGCTTTTGGCTAGCCCTCTTTTCTGTTTTAATCTATTCTCAAACCAACACATTCTCTGTAGGTTTGGTTGGAAGACATCTTTTCCGTCATTGGAAGTCTGGTAGTGTAAGATAGCTGCTGTCTGCTTATGAAAGTTGCTGTTAGGAAGGAAATTCCTGTTAATTACATCCATAAGGACTGTGCTGCGAAGTCGGACTGTATAGGGCGAAAAAACAGTGAACTGGTTAGCTTTTTTTGAGGAGAAAAAGTGGGCCAAGCCTACTCGGGTTCCCCAATTGTCGCGTGAGCTTTGTTCTCTTTTCTCTTCCCCTCGAGGTCCATCTTAAGGGTGGAAGGTGTCCATGGTTCGTACCAAAGCCCGGGGGTGGAGTTTGTGGGAAAATTATTGAGGACTGTTCCCTTTCTTGTTCGCTTTCTTGACTTTTCGTCACTGAGTGACCAGGTGTCCGCGGTTCGTACCGGAAGCTTGGGGGACTGAACTTGGGGAGGTGAACTGTGGAGGGGTTTCTCTGTTTCTATCTGTTTTTCTAGCCACTTTCTCTCAAAACCTATTGGCCTGACTGGGGTGACCAGGTGTCCGTGGTTCGTACCGGAATCCCTAGGAAGGTTCAACTATATCTCCCTTGTTCTCACTTCCTGTCGCTCCCTCTCACTTGCTGTCAACACTCCAGGCATTGGGAACTCTTATCCTGCAGTCAGGGCGCTGTTTTGAGCCAATTTAGCACGAGGGATAAGGAAGGTGTCCGTGGTTCGTACCTGTCCGGATCCCTCGGCCGCTGATCCTTCTCTCTGAGTGGGCTACGGTGGATAATGTCCGTGGTTCGTATTTGAAGCCCTAGAGCTACTCAGAGGACGAACAGGTAAGGATCGACGGCGGTCTGCGCGGTGGACGTAGACACTGTAGGTGGACGCATCTACTTGGAAAAAGCTCGAGACTCGAGTATTGGTGTAGGGAAATCTAGGGAACAGAAGGGTACCACTTCTGAGTTCAGGACGGCTCAGCAGCACATGAAATCCACATATGGAGCAGGGACTGTTAAGCCCCTCAAAGATTGGCACAAATGGTCTTCAGGTTTAGAATGGTCCATCCCTAAGGAGGGGACGTTTGAGGTCTGGATCTGGGAAAAGTTTGTCCGTGAGTTCCACTCCAGACTCCAAACACATGGGTCTTTAGAGAAGGCCAATTTGTGGTTACAGGAATCTACCAAGCCTTAGCAGCAGGGCATTCAAAAGTCTCAGACAGTAAGGTCAAACATAATCATGTACTTCCGTCCAGCCAGAACTGCAGAAAGCAATAATGATAAGGACGAGACAGAGCTGCAAACAGGTTTAAATTTGCTAGCAACACAGGTCATCTCAACAGCCTCAGCTCATCTGTCTCCATCACCATCCCCACATCCGGAATCCGCAAAAGATGCCTCTGACAAAACGGATTACTGCAGCCTTGGAAAATCCGATTTGGTCACCTTATGTGAAGCCAGAGGTATCTCTATAATAGACAAATCCAAATTAGAATGCATAGAGGCCTTGGAAAGGGATGAATTCCAACAGGGCCCTGAGGGGGATTACAGGCGCTACGGGGGGGCAAGGAATTCTGTAAGCAACTGACAGACAAAATGCCCACTATGTATAGTGTTGTGTCCCCATTCCAGTTTATGACAGCGATCCAGGGCCCAGATGAGGACGCCTCGGTCTATTGGCAGAGGTTAAAACAAGGGGTAACAGATGCAGGGTTTGAGCCAGGTCCAGATGCCCCAGAGAACACCCAGTCAGTATCGCCCATCCATCTAATGTTAAAGGCTAAATTTCTGGCTGGATTGGTGCCTAAGCTAAGAGATAGGCTAAGGGTTGCACGACCAGAGGCCCATTCTACGAGTTTCCACTCCCTTATGGCAACAATCCAGGCCATAGAACTGGACCTGCATGCCAGGAAAGAGGCCAAGTCGGCCAAAATCATGGCAGCTCTTGAGCTAATATCCTAGGACCACCTTCCCTATACTAGGAAAAAGAAACTCACCAAACGTACTAATATAACTTGTTTTAATTGCTATCAAAAAGGACATTTAGCACGCCACTGTCCAGAAAATGAGGACAAGAAAGAACAAAATTCTCCTAGTCCTTATAAAGTTGTTCCTGACCAGCCTCATGCACATAACCCAAACCCGGGGAAATCTTACCGTAGTACGGAGGGCCCCCCGGGAACCTACCATTTCATACCAGACCCTGAAACAGTTAAAACCTTCGGAGCTGCTACACAGTCCCATAGCTTCGCCCACTAGGGGAAAGGCAAACCGGTGTCGGCCCATTACAATCTATTTCTTGAGGAATTGCCATATCCTCTGTCCTGCCTTATCGACACCGGCGCAGCCAGGACTGTTCTAAAAACACAAGATCTAAAAGGCAACACAACCCCCACCATTGGGCTTACAGGTCATCCAGTGACTCTTAGGGAGACGAAACCATTGTACTGCAGGTTAGGTCAACACAACGAAGCAGTCAGATCTCTATTAGTTTCAGATGATGTCCCTATCAACCTATTGGGAGCAGACATTCTGTCGGAGATTCAGGCCAACATCACTTATACCCCAGAGGGTGTTGTGGTAACTAGTGCACTCACAGACGAGTTGCTGTGTGCAGTGGTGGCAGTCCCGTATACTGGAGAACCTGGTACACATTTGTCCCTGGATGTACTAGCTGAGATAGACCCTAAGGTTTGGGCGGTTGACAAATATGATTTTGGCTTGCTGCCAGTACCTCCAGCCACTATACGGATTGCCCCCGGTTGCGTGCTACCAAAATTGCCACGGTATCCTCTGAGTATAGCGCAGATGGACAGTCTCAAGATCCAGATTGATAGATATCTCCAAATCGAGGTCTTAACCCCAACACAATCACCCTGTAATACACCTTTATTTCCAGTGGCAAAAAAAATCAGCCAAGGGTCAGGAAGTCACTTACCGACTGGTCCATGATAACAAAATCATAGTCAGTGATGCCTCGTTAGTGCCTAATCCTCACACATTACTTGCGTCCATTCCTCCTAAAGCTTCGTACTTTAGTGTTATCAACTTGTCTAATGCCTTCTTTTCTGTTCCACTAGATCCACAGTGTCAATACATCTTTGCTTTTTCGTTCCAGGGTAGACAGCTGACATGGACCCGGTTACCACAGGGGTCCATGACTAGCCCATCGGAATATAGTTGCAAGCTAAAGGTGGTATTAGACCAGTGGGTGCCAGAGGATCCGGAGGTCGCACTGTTACAATATGTGGACGATCTATTAATTTGTTGCCCGGACAAGGATTCATGCTATAGACACACTATCTCGCTACTGAACCATCTGGCATCCACTGGGAATAAGGCTAGCAAGGAAAAATTGCAGTTTTGTAAGGAGAAGGTTATTTTTCTAGGCCTCTGTATCTCAAAAGGGACCCAACACCTGACAACACAACAGATACAGACTCTCAAAGACTTCACCCGACCTCGTAATGTCCAACAGTTGAGAGCCCTTCTAGGTCTGATCAATTACAGCAGAGATTGGATCCCTAATATTTCATTCAGAATGGGTCCTCTCTATACTTTGTGTTATTACAGAAAGTTGGTGACATAGTTTTAGATTCCCCTCTAACCTTTCTCATCCCACACTCTGTCCAAGAGATTCTCAACCAGGTCCAGACCAAACATCTTTCAGCAGCACGTCTGACCAAATCTGAAGTGACTCTCCTTACCCCTACTAACCTCACACTGAGACGATGTACAATCCTCAATCCCGCATCTCTTCTCCCGACCCATTCTGACTCGGAAGAAGAGGGGGGGACAAAGGGATTGTGACTGACTCTAACCCAACCATGACAGAACCAACAGACAATCACAACTGTCTTGAACTCATGGAACCCAAGACAGAAGCAGTACAACATCCACCTCCCTTAAGGTCGAGGAACGTGACGGGCGGATCCACGCCAGCCACTGCAAGAAGCTGCTGGACTATCAAGTGCAATGATCAGGTGCATTGTTTCTATATACACTTGTTGTTTAATGTATTTTGGATACTGTTATGAGGAGTCACATCCGAATTTACTGTTCAAGATGCATTTACAATTAGCAAAGACAGCAAATAGGTCCAACTGCTGGGTGTGCTCCAAACCCCCTCCGAGCCAGAGCATCCCGGCGATGGCGGCAGTACATGCCCTTTATGGCATCAGGGTGGGCATGAGAAAATTTAGTCCTTCAGGTAGATCAGTGGAACGCCATCTGTCCATAGAATTTAATCAGACATTCTTAGATGGTAATGTCACATATGGTCTTGATGTCAGCCCCGAGGCTTGTACTAGACTTAGCAGACCCGTGTGGGTATCCGGTCAATTAGGCCAGTCCGGGATTTGTTTTAATATCAGCTCTGGTTTTGGAGCCAAGCAGGGCCGCCATCAGGGGGGGACAGGGGGGACAAGCGTACCGGGCCCGGGCATGAAGGGGGGCCCGGCAGCGCTGCATTTTTTGAAGATCCGGGCCCCCCTTACGAGCGCCCGAGCCGTACGTCTTGCCTCTTGCGTGCCGAATGCGGAAGTGCCGAAAAGCCGAAGCCGATGCGCCGAAAAGACCCGAAGTCACGGAAAAAGCCGATGTCACGAAGCGCCGAAAAGAACCGAAGTCACGAAAACAGCCGAAGCCGAAGTCCTGAAGCAGCGCAAAGACCCGAAGTCACGAAAAGAGCCGAAATTGAAGTCCTGAAGCGGTGAAAAGACCCGAAGTCACGAAAGGAGGCGAAGTGGAAGTACTGAAGCCATGAGTTCAATCCTACTGAACACCAGTTTGTGGTTTTTTTTTTTTTTAATCCCCTGGCCACCAATGTATTATTTTAATATTCTATAGGCCCCTGCCTCCAATCTTTTTTTTAAAACTTTTTTTTTGGGGCCCCAATTTTTTTTTAACTCGTAAGGGGCCCCTTGCCACCATTGTTTTTTTTTTTTTTTAAATTTAAATTTTTTTTAATTTTTTTAACTTGTAAGGGGGCCCCTGCCACCAGTTTTTTTTTTTTTTCAAAAAAAAATTTTTTTTTCAAAATTTTTTTTGGGGCCCCAATTTGTTTTTAACTTATAAGGGGGCCCCTGCCGCCAATGGTTTTTTTTTCAAAAAAAATTTTTTTTTTTTTTCAAATTTTTTTGGGGCCCCAATTTGTTTTTAACTTATAAGGGGGCCCCTGCCACCAATGTTTGTTTATTTTTTAGTTTTTTTAAAAAATTTTTGTTGGGGCCCCAAGTTTTTTTTAACTTAAAGGGGGCCCCTGCCACCAATGTTTTTTAAAAAAAAAAAAAATTGGGGCCCCAATTTTTTATAAGGGAGCCCTGACCATCAATAGCTTTTTACAACTTGTGTGGGGGGGCTTTCTTTTTTAGTGCTGACGTCTGTGTGGTCTTTTAACTGCGATGTGGAGTGGGCGGGATATGGGGTGGAGCTTGGTCGTCAGTGTGGGCGGGGCCCAGGGGGCCCCAAAAATTTTGTTGTACGGGGCCCCGTGATTTCTAATGGCGGCCCTGGAGCCAAGTCCCTGGGGAGGACCGAATGCCCATCTGGGATAACCATCCAGATCGACCATAGAATCCCTGACAATAAAAACCTAACCACCAGACATGATTATGTCTGCTGGGGGGGGGAGGGTGTGACATTCAGGAGGGTGCAGCAATCCCATTATCCATCCAGTTGTTGCGCAATGCCCGTAACCCCAATGACCTTTGTGTCTCATTAACTGGGCCCTATTACTTTTTGTGCGGCCAGGCTGCCTATAGAGTCGTTCCCCCGAATACTAGAGGGTCATGCTCCTTAGTCAGGTTAGTCCCTGCCTCCTACATTGCCGACGGTCACAAGGACTTGATGGTGCAGAGGAGGGTAAGTGTGGGAAGAAGGACCAGGAGAGAGCTATTCTCCGCAGGGGACCGTGCATGGGCATGGTTTCCGGCATGGACCGGATGGGGTATAGAACTTATGAAGCGGCTAAATAATTTTTCCATCATAATGGACGAGATGTTTAATGAGACAGTCGAAGCCATGAGAGAAATTTCTTCTGAACAACGACAGCTGAAGACCCTTATGCTTCAGGAGAAAATGGCTCTCGACTATCTTTTAGCATCAAAGGGGGGTTTCTGTGAGTTCATCGAGGAGGATTGCTGTACCTGGGTGGAAGATACTGGGGACAAGGTTCAGGCCCATCTTGACAAGGTGAAAGCGTTACAGGGACAAGCACGCGCTATTGCAGAGGAGGGTTGGAACCCCTTTAAAGGTTTAGGGGGCTTCGGTGATATGTTGTTTTCTATTGGATCATGGCTTAAAGAAGTTGGAGTGTATGTCCTGATGCTGCTCTGCTTTCTTTTCCTCCTCTATGTGACGGCGAGAATGACCTGTTGTTTGGTGAACCAAGTTGCAAAGAGCCGTGCAGAGGACCATGTGATGATTCCATAAAGAGCCATCGCCTGAAGCATCCGGAACCCTTTACCTCAGTAAGATCAGCACAGGAAGAACCACCACCTTTTTTTTAACAAACTATGCACTGTCCCTAAAAGAACCGACTTCTTCCCTTCTTGGAGACTTTTTTTTGGGCTGTTCTTCTCAAAGAAGACATAAATAGAAACCTTGTATGATGACATCACCTTCCTGAAGGCCAGTCTGGACCTCATGATCAAGATATAAAGAAGATCAAGAATATTAGGCCGGTTCTTCTTGTTAGTGCATTTGTAGTGTAGCATGTTCCCTTTTCTTTCTGTACCCTTTAGAAGCTTTGGTTGGAGTGATTGTAGCGTTAGGAAGCCGTTGCTGTGAAGACATATGGTGAAAAAGGAGGGACTGACGTGGAAATTTCTCATATTTCGCCATATGGCCGCCACCGATGCGGGATAAGCGTCTTTACGACCGACCTTTGCACAGTCGCCCGATCTTTCCGATTCCCATCCAATTTGTGTTCATCAGGCATGACTGCAGCATGCCGGGTGTGGCGCGGTTGGGATTGAGGAATACGGACCACTGAACAAAGGTGTACTTTTACAGTACAAGCCATGCTAAGATCACTCTGTCTGTGTATATGTATATTACCGGGGGAAGTGCCTTTTGTCTTGGTGTCTTTTGTTTGCCTAGGGCAGTCTACCTTTCCCACCCCCCTCTTCTATGGACATGTGTCTGTGTGCTGGTTCCACCAATTGATTCATAGCATAACATGCTCATTGATTGGATATATTGTAAGACCACCTTTTGTCTTAGTGTATAATAAACCACTGGCCATTGTAGAGGGAGGCAGAATACTGGACCCCAGCTAAGAACGACTGCTGTGACGTTATTTCCGGGGGATTGCGCAACATCACCACACGATACATCAAGGTTTCCGGATTGATTGTCCATTAAGGCAAAAGATCATTTAATTCTACTACAACACCCCTTTCCAAAAATTTGGCACACATTCTATCTAAATCTATTTCTTTTTGTTTCGGATCACTGTCTATCCGAACTACTCGTATCATTTGTGACTTTGGGAGGGAATTGAGAAGATGTTTAGGGTGATGGCTTTTATAGTGTAATAGAGTATTTCTATCTGTAGTCTTGGTAAAAATCCGTGTCTGCAGCCTGCCATTTTGTTTGTACACTTCAACATCTAAAAAACTCAATTGTTGGGAGTTGTAGTTCAACGTTAGCTTGATGGGTGTATTTAAATTATTAAGGCCATCTACATATACTTTTAGCTCATCTGCTGTTCCCGTCCATATAAAGAACAGGTCATCTATGTAGCGCCTGTAGAAACTGCCAAACTGTTTGAACGATTTATGTCCATAAATATGTTCATTTTCAAAATCACACATAAAAGCATTAGCATACACAGGTGCTACTTTTGAACCCATGGTTGTATATAATATTTGGTCTCAAACTTAAAATAATTCTTCTGCAACACAAAGTCCAATAACTGTAAAATATATTCCACTGGTGGCCCATTGTATGCAGGATTATGCAAAATTAACTTTCGCACTGCTTCTATGCCCATGGCGTGGAGGGGGAGGGTATTTAATTGGTTACACTGTTTGTGCACATTATCCTTGAGAAAGGTCCCCAGGAAGGACCGAAACGTCAGATTGTGATGTGAAAATAAAAGCTATCACTTTGAAATGAAAATGAGAGTGCGGATCCTCTATTACTTATTCCTTAAACATTGATCGAGCACCTCGAATTAACCATTGTCAGAGGTGCGGGCACTCCAGCAAAAGTTTGTATACTCAAATATTAGTGCCACGCACTCCAGCATTAAGAAGATTTCGATAAGATTTGTTCCAAATCTGCTCTATGTGGATATGGAAAGTGACGATCAAGTCTCCACATATGCTAACAGGAGAGAGAACTTCACACCAAATGAGGTACAGGAAATACTCTTCAAAGAGACACTGTCTGATACCTTTGGTGAACTAAATGCCAGGGAGGCATATCATGAACTGCTGCGGTTGAAAAAGAAGGAAACAGAGCTTCACATGCATGGTGTGTCACTATCAGATTACTACCGTGAGCAGAAAATACCAAAAGGGTTCAGAATCAATAACACACCTACCATTGGCAGGACGAACCCGGCATTCTGTAAACGCTGGTGCCAGATCTTGGATCGATGTTCACTGGACCTCATCCTCCTTGTGATAGAAGAAGTTGGCAAAGAGCTGAAGCTTGTTAAGAGTGAGCTAGAAGCCTTCGAGTCTGTGCATAATCCAGCAATCATTGCAGATAAGGAGACAGACTGGCTAAGTCGACTGCAGGAGCAGATAGCCAGGCACAGATCGGAGATATTAGCTTTCAAAAACTCCAAGCGGCTACGTGTCAATCAGGACTTCAAGGAAGCACGGGTCTATCGCTGGACGTCAGGAGCGGTTCCCTTTAAGAAAAGAGGAGGAGTTCGGCGGCTGCAAAGACTTGTGGGATACTACACGAGCAGCGGCGGATCAGACAGCGACCGGGAAAGCTACACAGCAGGGAACGCCGAAAGCACCAGTGCGCACAGAGGACCGGAGGATTGTGGCACAGCTTCACCTGTCGCAGCGCCTTTTTTAGGTCAGGCAGGCGCCACCAAAGATCCTGTAAAACCACCCGCAGGGGTGGTAGGAGACGCACAGGTCTGCACTCGACCGCAAAGGCAAGGGAGGCAAACCAGCAAGAGGACCTGATCTTCAACCTCTCATCGTACCAGCCTACTGCCTCTGAAATGGCTGTGCTACGGAAGGGACTAAGCTTTGTACCATCAGTGAGTACTCACCCTTTTGAACGGGTTGTAGATAACTATAAATTTACTCGCCAACTCAGACTTATGGAAGTATTTAGCAATAATGAGGGTGGATTGGACGGCACACAGATGGAACAGGGACATGAAACAGTAATTAGACACACTGACCCCCACGAGCGGACCTTTAAACCTAAAAGTACCTATGATCCCCCTAGTAATAACCCTGCAATAAAGATTTTCCATAGACTATTGAACAATGACATGTTACCGGAAGTCCGCAACACACGAAAATGGAGAGGGAACTTAACCCCTGTTGAAAAGGAAGCCATTAAGTCCCTAAAAAGCAATAATGACATCATTATTAAGAATGCTGACAAGGGAGGAGCGTTAGTTATTCTAGACTACAGCTGCTACAGGGAGGAAATAAAGTCCCAATTATCCGAAGTCAAAAATTATGGGATGCTTACTTTTGACCCCACTGAAAAATTTAAAGGGGAACTTAAGGCCCTCATACAAATGGGAGTAGCACAGGGTTGGATCACAAAAGAAATGGGGAGCTATTTGATACCAGAAAATCCCACCGTTCCAGTTATATACACCCTACCGAAAATACACAAAAATTGTGAAAGGCCACCTGGGAGACTGATTATTTCATCTACTGGGTCTCTCAACGAAAAGATTGCACAATATCTGGACATTTTGCTTCAACCATGCATCACTGCAACCAGTAGTTATCTAAAAGACACCACTGACTTCTTAAATGTAATAGGGAGTATTGATATGCCTATTGACGAAACAATACTGGTCACGATGGACGTACAAAGTTTATATACTTGCATTCCACACGCCATGGGCATAGAAGCAGTGCGAAAGTTAATTTTGCATAATACTGCATACAATGGGCCACCAGTGGAATATATTTTACAGTTATTGGACTTTGTGTTGCAGAAGAATTATTTTAAGTTTGAGACCAAATATTATATACAACGGACTGGGACAGCCATGGGTTCAAAAGTAGCACCTGTGTATGCTAATGCTTTTATGTGTGATTTTGAAAATGAACATATTTATGGACATAAATCGTTCAAACAGTGAACATAGATGACCTGTTCTTTATATGGACGGGAACAGCAGATGAGCTAAAAGTATATGTAGATGGCCTTAATAATTTAAATACACCCATCAAGCTAACGTTGAACTACAACTCCCAACAATTGAGTTTTTTAGATGTTGAAGTGTACAAACAAAATGGCAGGCTGCAGACACGGATTTTTACTAAGACTACAGATAGAAATACTCTATTACACTATAAAAGCCATCACCCTAAACATCTTCTCAATTCCCTCCCCAAGTCACAAATGATACGAGTAGTTCGGATAGACAGTGATCCGAAACAAAAAGAAATAGATTTAGATAGAATGTGTGCCAAATTTTTGGAAAGGGGTTATCCCAAACAATTGATTAAGGATACCAGGGGCATGGTGATGGCCATGGCACGTGAGCAGTTACTGCAAAACAGAGATCAGCAATCCCAACAAGGCAATCGGAAAGACATTTACTATGTGAGTAAATACAACCCCCACAGTAAAACTATCAAAGACATAGTCTCAAATCATTGGGAAATAGTTGCCACCGATGAAAGAATGAACAATAAGGTCCCTAGAAAGCCAAGGTTCAGTTATTCAAGAAGTACAAACCTTAAAGAACATCTAAGTCCATCAGACCCAACAGATAAATACACAAAACCACAAGTGCAACACTTCCTATCAGCGCAACCAGGAGTGTATAAATGTACAGGGTGCATCATATGTAACACACTGATCTTGGGAAAAGAGTTTAGACACCCAAGAACAGGTAAAAAATACGAGATAAAACACAGATTGACATGCACATCAACAGCGGTAGTGTATATCATTAAATGCCCATGCGGCCTCATATATTGTGGCAAAACTGTTAGGCAATTAAAGGAAAGAATAAATATGCATCGAGCCAGCATTAGGGCAGCACTAGATCCTGATAGGAAAATTGATCCAAAAAAACAGGACATCGCAAAGCAGCCAGTAGCAAAACACTGGCGTGAAGCAAGACATGATCCATCTGCCTTCAAATGCATGCCAATAGACCACATACCTAAACCCCCAAGAGGTGGAGATATAGATAAAATGCTATTAAAACGTGAGGCGTTTTGGATATATGAACTTGATTGTGTTATTCCTAAGGGACTGAATGGGCAGCTACAACTTAATTGTTTCCTAACTTGAAACTGAACGAAATATAATGGTGGTACTAATTGTGTCTCTTAACCACACAGGAATGTGCCAAAATAAGGTGTGAAAATGTCTCAACCCTGTGAGTAATGTGTTTCTTTTATGTATATATTCTTACATGTTTTGTTTCTTTTGTAACACCTTACACTTTGCAACGATGTTTCCTATGGAAGTAATAGGAAATGTGGTTATATATGGACACTTACAAGCTCAGCACTGACACCTAGTGGTGCAAGAAAATAAGGACACACAGGTTCTTCAACAAAAGGAAGAGAATGTTTATTCTAATGACTATATATAGACTTATGACGACAGGAGGGTGCCAAATGCACTAGAGGGTGAAGGTAATTAATTGGTTACACTGTTTGTGCACATTATCCTTGAGAAAGGTCCCCAGGAGGGATCGAAACGTCGGATTGTGATGTGAAAATAAAAGCTATCACTTTGAAATGAAAATGAGAGTGCGGATCCTCTATTACTTATTCCTTAAACATTGATTGAGCACCTCGAATTAACCATTGTCAGAGGTGCGGGCACTCCAGCAAAAGTTTATATATATATATATATATATATATATATATATATATATATATATATATATATATATATATATATAAACCAATAAAACCTATAAAAGTGCAATCAGCAACACATTCTTACACTGAAAATAAGTAACACATCATTAGACATTAGTAGAGGAGTGCTGTCACTCTCTCTGTAGTACTTTAGTCAGAACCAAGAAAAGGATAATTTGTCTTTATGTGATCATACTGTCATATTAAAGGATGTGCTGTAACCAAAGTGTTCATTCTGCTCTTGGCTCAAAATGAGCTCAGTTGTAACAATGTTATCATTCACAATCCTTAAGGTACAAAAGTGTTTAAAAAGAGGACATAAGCACCGTCAATTCACATAAAAGGGGACATCGGTAGTGTTTCATTTAGTCCCTTGGGGGCCAAGACATCAAGTTTGTAAATCCACATGGACTCTCGTTGTAACAATAGTCGGTCCCTATTGCCACCTCTCCTCAGCGGGGGCACATGGTCGATCACCATGTGCCTAAATTCAGGTAATGTGTGTCGACACTTGAGCCAGTGTTTGTCCACTGGCTGATCTGCTTTTCCCGTGGCAAGGGCCACCCGAATAGCACTCCTGTGGTTATTCATCCTTTCCCTGTATGTTGTCGATGCCTTCCCCACATAGTGTAAACCACACGGACACCATGCCATATAGACAACATACACGGATGTGCAGGTGACTCTGTGCCGCAAAGTGAACTTATGTCCAGTCCTTGGATGTACAAAGGAAATCCCTTGTGTCATTCCACTACAGGTGAGGCAACCGGTACATCTATAGCAACCATTTTTAATGGCCTCTCCAACCAAGTCATTCCCTTCTTTTGTGCTGGAAGCACATCTTTGACTACCAGCATATCCGTAAGATTTCTAGCCCGCCTGTAAGCTAGCAGTGGTCTCTTCTTATTCCAAAAAGGGAGATGGGGATCAGAGTTCACTATTTCCCATCTAGCATTTAGTGCCTTTTTAAGCGATGTGCTGGTGTTGCTCCACTCTGTTGTAAAGATTAGATCAGGTGATGATCTCTCAACATTGTCCTCCTGCAGTAGTTCCTTCTGTGTAAATTGCCAGGCTCTCTGTAGTTGTTCATCCACTAATTTGATGGTATAGCCTCTAGACTTAAACTGTTCCCCCAGTTCTCCCAGTTGTATCTCTGCCATCTCTCTGTTTGAGTTATTCCTGATCACCCTAAGGAACTGTGAAAAGAGGACCCCCCGGGACATATGGGGGGGTGATGGGAGCTAGCCTGAATTAGACTATTCCTGTCTGTCGGTTTCTTAAAGAGAGTAGTGCCAATCCCATCCCCCCCTTGTAAATGGTCACATCCAGATAATTAATCTTCTGACTATCAAATGTCATCGTTAGTTTAATGGGGGTGTCTAAGGAGTTAAGTTTCTCACGGAATAGAAGGAGTTCAATCTCAGTCCCCCCCCCAAAACACCAGCAAATCGTCAATGTAGCGGCGGTAGAACAGAATGTGGCCCGCCCCTAGGGGTAAAAAGCACTCCCTCTCAAATTGTTCCATAAAAATATTTGCAAAGGAGGGAGCCACATTCGATCCCATCGCCGTCCCCGCCGTCTGTAAGTATGTCCTGAAACATAAAATAATTATGTGGCAAAATGAAATCAAGTAAGGACACCAAGAACTCTGCAGGAGGGGGGCCCTCACGCTATAGTGATGTTTTGTGACTGTCTTTCAGGTTTTCTTTGCACCCGCAGTCATTAAGTGTTTTTTGGCCCACAATTGGATACAGGCCCCTGACAGGGTGTCAGTTGGTGTGTGGCATGAACTGTCCGACTCGCTAGCAATTGGGCCAAGCAGCTTAACTCTATGATCAGAGCACGCAAACCTATCCTCAAAAACCCCGAGGTGCACCAACTGGAGTGAAATTGGAAGGTGTCATGGATGGTTACATGATGGGGAATGACCTAGGTGTACTTGTGCAGTACAGCGGGGTTGAATCCCCAGAGACCGCTGGGCAGCTCAGTTGTGACAGGCTGATGGTAACTGCAAAAAATAATCTGGAAGTGCATCCAGTCCTACTAACCTGCATAGGATTAAATACTTGCACTGACAAGCATTCCGAATATGGTTCTGAGGGGCGTGTCGAGCACAGGGAGCAGCAGTGGATAGCGATTGGCAGCGCCAGAGACTCTGTAGAAGGGCTGTGAGTAAACAGGACTGAGCGGCTGCAAGTTTAGGAAGCTGGCGCTGACGGACACGATTGCTGCTTTAGTACACTGAACTGTACCTGGTGATGGTGGCGACACACAATGGAGGTTTGTGGAAGCCGTTTTTCCTTCTGACAGGGTGTTGCTCATGACAACTTCACTTGTATATGTGAAGAAAGTGTATCCTATATTTTTCGCTGCTATAATGAATTTTAATCTTTTGTTTTTCACATGAAGTCACGCATATCACTGGCAGCCAATAACACACATTCTAGTTAGGTATTGTTTATTATTTGTTATTGTTTAATTGAAGGGGAAGGGTAACACGTCACTAGAGGTCCAAGTATATACACTCCCACTTGCTCACTTGTCACTTTCTGTTTGGTGGGTAATGGAGGTATTTAACCCTTTAAGTGCCAGCAGAATTTCACATTTTGGTTACGCGAAATGCCAGCCGTTTTTTAAACATTTTCTGCTCTCTCACTTTAGGGGCATTTTCTGAGGGGAAACCTATAGTTTACCTAGGAAAACTATACATTGTTTTTTTCGGTAGAAACTGAGCTTTCTAAATCTGCCTGAGTTTTCATGTATTTCCACCTATGCAAAAAAATTTATAGTGCTAAATACCAAAAAAAAATGAAAAATTACCATTTTTCATCGTATATCAATTTATACCAAAATTTTTTTTCATTTTACGGATGAAAATCCAACTGATTTGGAAAGCCTTATGTCTCTCGAACGTGCCAATACCAGATATGTATAGTTTTAGGGAGATTTAGGACTTCTGTACAGCAAAAACTCCCTGCAGTATATTACCGAATTTTGAAAGCACTAAGGCAGAAAATGGCATGCTTTAGATTCCAAGGCAGAAAATCCTAAAACCGTAGGTTTACCCCAGAAAACCATACATTTTTGAAAAGTACACATTCTGCCGATTACAAAATGGGTAACTATGTCTCTCTACTCCCAACTACTAAACATAAAAGCTTGTCTGAACATAGCGGTTTTTCTAAAAAAAAATTCAGAATTCTGAAAAATCACTTCAAAGGTTTTATTTTGCTGCTCCGCATATCCCAAACTATATTAGGTACCAAGAAAAAGCAACTGAAATATGATTGCCAGGGGTCCACTGAACAGTTTGGTACCCATTATGCATAGGTTTACCAAAGTATCTGGCATTTAGAGACACCAATATGAAGTTAGCACATCCAAATTGTTCAGGACTTTACTTCAGCTACTGAAAAATCAACACATTGACTGCATTTTTTGTGGGGTAAAAACACAGAAATATATGTTTACCCCCCAAACCCATATATTTTTGGAAAGTACACATTCTACAGAATCTAAAATGGGTACCCATGCCTTTCTGCTCCAAACTACTGAGTCGCAAGGCTTTCCCAAAATAGTCGGTTTTGGTGAAATATCTGAAAATTGCCTCAAAGCTTCAACTTCCCAGCACCATATCACCCATGTATCATTACGTAACAAGAAAAAGCACCCTAAATATTATTGCCAGGGTTCCTCCGAACAGTTTGGTGGCCATTGTTCATAGGTTTACCAAAGTATCTGGCATTTAGAGGCCCCAAAATGAAGTTAGCGCATACAAACAGTCCTGTGGGTAACTTCAGCTAATGAAAAATCAACACATTGACTGCATTTTTGTGGGGTAAAAACACAGAAATATATGTTTACCCCACCCAACCTATATATTTTTGGAAAGTACACATTCTACAGAATCTAAAATGGGTACCCATGCCTTTCTGCTCCAAACTACTGAGTCGCAAGGCTTTCCCAAAATTGTCGGTTTTGGTGAAATATCTGAAAATTGCCTCAAAGCTTCAACTTCTCAGCACCATATCACCCATGTATCATTACGCACCAAGAAAAAGCACCCTAAATATGATTGCCAGGGTTCCTCCAAACAGTTTGGTGGCCATTGTTCATAGGTTTACCAAAGTATCTGGCATTTAGAGGCCTCAAAATGAAGTTAGCGCATACAAATAGTCCTGTGGGTAACCAGCTAATGAAATATCAACACATTGACTGCATTTTTGTGGCGTAAAAACACAGAAATATAATTTTACCCCCCAAACCCATATATTTTTGGAAAGTACACATTCTACAGAATCTAAAATGGGTACCCATGCCTTTCTGCTCCAAACTACTGAGTCGCAAGGCTTTGCCAAATTTGGCGGTTTTGGTGAAATATCTGAAAATTGCCTCAAAGCTTCAACTTTCCAGCATCGTATTGTCCATGTATCATTACCAGCATAAAGCATCCTAAATATAAACATAGGGGTCTACTAAACAGTTTGATGCCCAATGTGCATCGATATACCAAACAAATGACAATAGTGTATATACATTTTCACGGCTGACGCGCTGGCTGCTGCAATATAAGCACCTGGTGTGTGTATTATGCGACATTAGACCCCCTAACAGTACAGAGACCCCAGAAAACCATATATTTTCAGAAAGTACCCATTCTGACGAATCCAATATGGGTGAATAAGTGTTTCTACTGCAAACTGCCAAGCAATGCTGAACATAACGGTTTTTATCAAATTTCTGAAAATCGTCACAAAGCTTGAATTTTACCCCATTATATGCCCCACATTTCGTAATTTATCAGCATAAAACATCCTAAATATGAATGCCAAGGGTCTACTAAACATTTTGATGCCCAATATGCATAGATATACCAAACTATGTGGCGCACAGAGACCTCCAAATGACAATAGTGTATATACATTTTCACGGCTGACGCGCTGGCTGCTGTAATATAAGCATCTGGTGGGTGTATTATGCGACATTAGACCCTTCTAATAGAACAGAGACCCCAGAAAACCATATATTTTCAGAAAGTACACATTCTGACGAATCCAATATGGGTAAATATGTGTTCCTTCTGCAAACGGACAAACTGCAAATCAATGCTGAACGTAACGGTTTTTATCAAATTTCTGAAAATCGTCACAAATCTTGAATTTTACCCCATTATATGCCCCACATTTCATAACATATCAGCATAAAACATCCTAAATATGAACGCCAGGGGTCTACTGAACACTTTGATGCCCAATATGCATAGATATACCAAACTATGTGGCGCACAGAGACCCCCAAATGGATATATAGTAGATAAAATTTACAAGGCAAAACAAAATAAGGCAGTAAAGAGTGAAATGCAAAAAAATCCAATAAAACCACAAAAATCAATGTTTTTTTTTTCCAGACTAGTGTAATCGGCCGTCAGAATCACAGTTTGAATATTTTAGCTGGGCCAAATAGGTTATACGGCTAGAAACAAGTGAACACAACATATGCAGAGCTGAAAATGCAATAAAATGGCAAAAAATTCTATAAAATGGCTAAAAATGCACCAAAATGCCCAAAATTGCAATATGATCACCGAAATAACATACCAAAGGTATTGCACAGTACGGTTAGTGAATACACTATTCGTAATGGCAATAATACATTTTTTTCAGCCAAAAAAAGAGACGATACGATAAGAAAAAAAAAGCCACAATGTCCTAGTGCTGCGTATACTCACAGCTGCGAGCTACACTGGGTCCTGGTTAGGGAGGTGTGACACTTCCAGAGGATGGTGTAGTTCAAGGACATGGCGAGTCGAATCCTCTCCGGGTCCTTGTGGCGCTTGAAGATGATGTCATTAACTGAGCAAGTGAAGCTCTAGTTGATTTGGGGAGTCTTATTCTTCAGCAGTAAGGTCTATTTCACAGTGCTTCCTGCAGGATAAAAGGGGAAGTAGTCCCTGCGGGCTTTTTGAAGCAGTTTATAGTTTTTTTTCCCCTAGCCATGTCTTCTCGCTCAGAAGAGAGATCCCATGATGCAGAGAGATCTAGAACATTCCCATTGTTTGAGGCTGCCTAGAGACTATAGCAAAATGATCTGTCCAACTTGCATTACTGAGAACTGTCTGCAAGTGGTGCCTGAGGCTATGTGTCAGTTCATGTTGTGGTTTGCAGGATGCAACAGACTTTTAATGCGGTTAAAGCTTCTACCCAGTCTCAGTCCCAGACTCTTACTTAGTCAGCTCAGTTAGAAGCGACTGATCTGCAGGATTTGTTGCAAGACTCATCTGATAAAGACATGATACGATACGTATATATATGTAGGGCCCTATAGGGATACAGGCCCTATAGAGTTAATCTTTTCACCATTTCCTTGGGTTATTGGGTAGAATCCCTGTTACAAAATAACCTTTACAGTGATAGGCTGAGAGAATTGATGACACTGCTCTGACTCACTCCTATATAGTGTGTTCAGGGAGTGACCACTTCCTCTTTTGCCTCTGGATGTGATTCCAGCTGGATGTGCTCAGGGGGACTGCAATAGGCCCAGAAGAAGGCATGTGTCCAAGTCTGGGACCAGGTAACCCCGTGAATGAGGAACAGATATACTAGGGCAGACTTGTCATAGTTTCTCTAGGAGAGAAAGGCAGATAGGATAGAGAGAAAGAGCAGCTGAAGCTCCAACAAGGATTTGCAGAAAGGGAGTAGCTTCCCAGAGGCTCTGTGTGTTGCCTCCAGTCAGGGACCTCAGTGAAGAGGGACTGTATGGTAGAAGCTGCTTTCCTGACAACTTCCAGGAGGGAAAGGTTGTATTGCATTTGCCTGTGTACTCTCTGTGTGAGCCTGCCTTGTTCTGTGTGAACTCTCAATATGCTGTTTTCCTCAAGCTCCTGCGTGAGTATTAAACCTGTGGTCACTTGCCTCGTGCATAGTAAATAAACCGTTCCTGATTGTTAAGAACCTCCTGGCGCCCAAGTTGTTTTTTGTGTGCACAGTAGCCTGGGGGGGATGTAGTTGCACTACACCATAGAGGGAACACTTCCACTTAGCGAAGACCCTGCCCTGGGTGTAAGTCGCGTGTAACCCATGCTCTAGTGTTCTAACTGGTGAATTAACCCCAGGTAGCCCAAATAGGTGTTACATTTGGCTGCCCAACGTGGGGCATTAACCCTTTAATTACCAGGCTGTGCCATTTTTGCTATTTTGAGTACTGTCTCTTTAAATTTTGCTGCCAGACCAGATAGGCAAAGGGCAGTTCTGCACGCAATGTCTATTTTTTTTGCGAGCGCATGTTAGGCCGTGGGTTCGCGCTTGGAGGTTTTTCCCGATTACACTTTTACGCCTGCGCCACTACTAGTAACGCCAGGCGAGATTTCGCTGGCGTCCATTTGTTCCCGCGCAAGAGATTTTTGCGCTCTTGGATGGGAGGAAGATGGATGTCCCGGATGGAGCCAATTCCAATGGGGCTGTGTGAGTGCAGCCCCATTGTAAAAAATTTAATTAGTCTATTCCTGCGCTCCCCTGCGGCTGAATGCAGAAAAACGGAACGCAGGGGAGCGCAGGTAAAAACGCTCGTCAGTAAGAGCCCTAACCTCCCAACTTTGGTGGCCTGGTGCATGTCCAACGGTTTCCGACATGTATCCGTTTACTCACAATTTTCAAATACTGACAGCAACAATCGTAGATTTCTTTTCTTAAAATGTCTTTGAGACATGGGCTCAAACCCCAATACACTTGCCAAGTGTATTGGGGTCTGAGCCCATGTCTCAATAAATGCATTTTAAGAAAAGAAATCTACGATTGGTGCCGTCAATCAGGGCCAGACTGGGGGTAAAAAGCAGCCCGGGCAAAAAAATCAAAGCAGCCCACATGTAAAGACACAATGGTCTGACACATCCACTCATATATTGGGGTAAAACTGAAAAAGTGTATGCGCATAAAGAGCTGCCTTTCTCACTTAAAGGGGTTATTCACCTTCAATTTAGTATGATGTAGAGAGGGACATTCTGAGACCATTTGCAATTGGTTTTCATTTTTTATTATTTGTGGTTTTTGAGTTATTTAGCTTTTTATTCAGCAGCTCTCCAGTTTGTAATTTTAGCCGTCTGGTTCCTAGGGTCCAAATTCACCTAGTAACCATGCACTGATTTGAATAAGAGACTGGAATATGAATAGGAGAGGACTGAATAGAAACATGAGTAATAAAAAGTAGCAATAACAATAAAGTTATAGCTTTACAGAACATTTGTTTTTAGATGGGGTCAGTGACCCCCATTTGAAATCTAAGAAGAATCCAAAGAAAAAGGCAAATAACTAAAAAACTATAAAAAATAAATAATGAAGACCAATTCAAAAGTTGATAAGAACTGTCTTTTCTATAACATACTAAAAGTTAATTTAAAGGGGAACCACCCCTTTAAGTGTAATTCAGAGAGAGGGGCAGAGAGTGCAGAGAGAGACAGAGACTCACAGAGAGGCACTCACAGAGAGTGCAGAGAGAGAGAGACTGAGAACAACACAGAGAGAGAGACAGAGTGGCATAGAGTGCAGAGAATGAGAGTGCAGAGAGGGGAAGAGAGAGGAACAGAGAGAGGGACAGAGTGACAGGGAGTGCAGAGAGGGACAGAGTGACAGAGTGCAGAGAGAGACAGAGATGGGAAAAGAGAGGGACAGAGAGTGCAGAGAATGACAGAGAGAGACAGAGTGACAAAGTGCAGAGAGAGAGGGACAGAGTGCAGAGAGAGACAGAGAGAGGGGAAGATAGAGGGACAGAGAGTGACAGATAGAGGGGAAGAGAGAGGGACAGAGTGACAGAGAGAGGGACAGAGTGACAGAGAAAGGGACAGAGTGACAAAGACTCACAGAGAGTGCAAAGAGATCCAGTCTTCAGCGATGTCCACGATCTTAAGGGGGGGCGGCTAATACTAAAATAGCAGCACAGCTGGGCCCCCCTTTCTAATACGGCGATTAGATCAGGAACGCCCACTTATAGAAAATATACAGCAGCCCCTCGGGAATTTGCCCAAACTGAGAGATTGCCAGCCCGGGCCTGCTGTTAATATTTGAAAAATATATACTTCTCTGTTAGCCAAACCACCATGGTCCACAGCAACAGATTCGCCATTTTGCCTGAAGATGCCGGAAGGGCAGCTCTGAACTGGTGTTTATGGAGCAGGATGACTCTCAGAGTACCCAGGGAGGCAGTGTCTTTAATATGGGTGGTGGGGGAAGTGCAAAGAGCAATAGGCAGGTTTTAGTTATAGGGGATTCAGTGTAAGGGCCCGAAGGCACAGTTGGAGTGCGGACCTAGGAGGAGGCAGGTTGTTAGACCGGGGTTCGAAGTAACAGGAGGATTAGGCAAGAGAATAGTCAAACTCCAGGCCAATCTTGGCGCCAAAAGTTTGGATGAAATGATGTCATGACGCTGACGCTGGTGTCCCAACGCTGACGTTCCGACGCCGGCATCCATTCTGATGCCAGCGACCGATTGGCGGACGAGAAGACGCTGGTGTCACATCGCTGTGACCAGCAGGATCCACATGGGGAGGCAGGGTGCCGCCATCTTGGACGTGAGTATCGGTTTCCATTACAGTACCCCCTTCCTTATGGGGGGCCTCAGGACCACCACGACTAGGGCTGGAGATCCGGGAATCCAGAATTCTCTTAACTTCAAACTCCTGGTAGCCATAAACAAGAACAGGAGTGGGAGTGGGGGAAGAAGACGTTGCAGGCTTGAGAACAGACACATGGAAGACATATGGAACCCGCATCTCTGGGGGAAGCTGCAGACGAACCACCACAGGATTAATGATTTTGACAACTGGAAAAGGGCCGATGAACTTGGGACCAAGTTTGGGAGTAGGCACTCAGACGAATATTTCTTGTAGATAACCAGACTTTGTCACCAAGATTATATTGAGTGATTCTGTTGTCTGCAAACTTCTTTTGAGAAAGAGAACTCTTTTCCAAGTTGGCTTTTGTGGCTTGCCAGATAGCAAACATGTGAGCGGCTTGGTCATTGGCAGCAGGAACATTAGTGAGAAGGAGATCTTGAGGGAACGTTAGAGGATTCTGACCATAGACACAAAAGAAGGGGGATCTCTCGGAAGAAGCTTGCAGAGCATTGTTGTGAGCAAACTCAGTCCAAGGGAGGAGATCTGCCCAGTCATCCTGACACAAAGATACATGGCAATGAAGAAGTTGCTCTAATGCTTGATTGACTCTCTCTGCAGCTCCATTGGACTGAGGGTGGTAGGCAGAAGAAAACTGAAGAGAGGTGTGAAGCGCTTTGCACAAGGATCTCCAAAATTTAGAAACAAACTGGGAACCTCTGTCGGACACAACTTCAGCCGGAAATCCATGAAGGCGGAAGATGTGTTGAATAAACAGTCTTGAAAGTTCCTGAACAGAAGGCAACTTGCGAAGAGGAATGAAATGGGCCGTCTTACTGAACCTGTCGATCACAACCCAGATGACACTGTGCCCAAGGGAGACAGGTAAATCCACAATGAAATCCATTGCCAAATGAGTCCATGGTCAAGAGGGAATGGGTAATAAAGTCCTTAACATCCTTTCGAAGAGAAGGCCACCAAACAAGGCGAGATAAAAGTTCAGTTGTCTTTTTAATTCCTGGATGGCCAGCTTGTTTGGAGCTATGGGACTGAGACAGGATGGTGTGACGAAGTTCAGGAGGGACAAATGCTACTCCCAAGGGCAGAAGATTGTGCTGTTAACAACTGAGAAGCCATGGAGGGAAACAAACCAGCTACAATCTTAGTAAAAGGCACAATGGATTCAGGATCCTCAGAACAAGGGTCTTCAGGAATGAAGCTTCTGAAAAGTGCATCCGCCTTCTTATTTCTGGAACCAAGACTGAATGTGATGACAAAGTTGAAGCGTGAGAAGAAGAGTGTCCATCTAGCTTGCCTAGGATTAAGGCGTTTGAGTGTTTGGATATATTCAAGGTTCTTATGGTCTGTGAAGATAGACACTGGCACAGAGGAATCTTCCAACAGATGTCTCCACTCTTCAAGGGCTAATTTAACTGCTAACAACTCATGGTTTCCCACATCATAGTTCTGCTCAGGAGATGAGAATTTTTTAGAAAAGAAAGCGCAAGGATGCAATTTCCCATCACACGGAGATCTGTGTGATAATACAGCTCCAGCCCCAACATCAGAAGTGTCAACCTTGAAGAACGGCAGAAGAGGATCAGGGTGTCTGAGAATTGGAGCAGAAGAGAAGGAATCTTTGAGAGTCTTGAAAGCTTCCAAAGCTTGTGGAGGCCAGGTTTTCCCCCTTTCCAGATGAGGGACAGGATTGGAGAAATCTTAGATGAAAAACCTTTAATGAACTGTCAATAAACCTCTGTATAGCTTTGGTGCTGGTGGGGAGAGGCGAATCTTGGATCGCTGAACGCGGTTTTCAATTCATCACCCTCTCTGATCTGGATGAGATTATAGGCCCCACGAAGGTCCAGCTTGGTGAAGATACTGACACCCTTGAGCTGATCAAATAACTCTGACATGATGGGAAGAGGGTAGCAGTTTTTCACGGTTATTTTGTTAAGCCTTGGTAGTCGATGCAAGGTCGTAGACTGCCATCCATCTTTTCGACAAAGAAGAACCCCGCTCCAGCAGGAAAAGAAAATGGGTGGATGAAGCCTCTTTGGAGATTTTCCTGGATGTACTCTTTCATCGCTGTAGTTTCAGGGGAGAGCGGATAAGTACGTCCACGAGGAGGCATAGTGCCAGGAAGAAGTTCGATGGGGCAGTCATATGACCGGTGAGGAGGAAGTGTTTCTGCAGACTTCAGATGTGATTTGCCCCCACAATAAAGACAAAGTCCAGCTGCCCTCCTCCGCAGTTTCTCCTTTTTGGAGAGACGGGCTCGTCCAATCTGCGTTGGCTCTTCTGTGGGAGTGGAAGGAGAAACTGGAACAGAAGCAGATGATGGAGAAGCTGCAGTGCTGGGGAGCAAAGGTCTCTGGAAGCGAGGAACCAGAATAGGTTGGAACTTCTTCACCCGCTCTTTATCAGCTTGGTGCTCTCTTTGTCGAGTATCCACTTTGACAGCCAGGGCAATAAGATCTTCCCAGCGTGTAGACAGCTCAGGGGAGACTAAATCATCCTTGAGGCGCATAGAGAGCCCGTTGTAGAAAGAGGCATGGCAGCTTTCATTGTTCCAACCAATCTCAGCAACCAACATGCGGAACTCTATGGCATATTCTGGCACAGTACGCATCCCTGAAGAATCTGGAACAAGCGCGAGGAATCAGACGATGCCCGGTCGGGAGCATCAAACACAGTGCGCAGATCTTGGATAAAGGCCTTTGAGTCATCAATGAAAGGATCCTCTTTCTCCCACAGGGGGATGCCCATTCCAAAGCCTTTCCAGTCAGGCGGGTAATAATGTACCCCACCTTGGTGCATTCCGAGACATATTGATTGGGAAGCAGCGTGAACTGGATCTCACATTGGTTTATGAATCCTCTACATGCCACAGGATCACCACTGTAGAGAGGAGGCGCCGGGATACGAGGCTCAGAGGCGTGAGCAGGAGCCACAGGAATAGGAGCAGAGGCAGAGACCGGAGTCGCCGTTGTGAGGGCGGACAATTTTTCCAAGCTTGACCAAAGTGGGTCTGCTGGGTTTCGTAGACCTCCATTCATGAGGCCAGTCCACGGAAGACTCTTCCGAAGTCGGGCTGGATTTGAGCCTCCTCAGAGGGGTCCATGGCCCAAGTATAATGTAAGGGCCCGAAGGCACAGTTGGAGTGCAGACCTAGGAGGAGGCAGGTTGTTAGATCGGGGTTCAAGGTAACAGGAGGATTAGGCAAGAGAATAGTCAAAGTCTATTGTTCAATCCAGGCAAAGAAGGGTCAATACATTTAAACAGGCAAGAATCAATGAGACAAGCAATAATCACACCCAGGAATACACAAAATAAAACCTATACTTGGGCAATGTTTGCAGTGTCCAAGCTCCGTTAAATAGGCCAGTCTTGGCACCAAAAGTTTGGATGCAATGACGTCATGACGCTGGCGTCCAGACGCCGGCGTTCTGATGTCGGCATCGGCGACCAATCGGCCGGCGAGAAGACACTGCAATGCGACCAGCAGGATCCACATGGAGAGGCAGGGTGCCGCCATCTTGGACATGAGTATCGGTTTCCATTACATTCAGTTATTGGAAAGGTGGATAGTGTAATCTGCTGTAAGGACCCTTCATGCTGAACAGTGTGCTGCTTGCCTAATGCTAGGGTTCAGCGTGTGGTGCAACAAGTGGACAGAATATTGCGATGGGCTTCGGAAGACCCAGTGTTCTTGGTACACATAGGTACCAATGACAAACACAGAAGAGGGGGAAGTCCTCAAGAATGATTTAAAAAAAAAAAATACTAGGTGTAAAGCTGAGGGCGAGGACTACCAAAGTCATTTTCTCAGAGATATTACCTGTGCCACGAGCAATATTAAAGGAAAACTATACCCCCCTAACAATGTAGGTCTCTATTAAAAGATACTGAGTAAAACAGCTCATGTGTAAAACCCTGCTTCATGTAAATGAACCATTATCATAATGATATACTTTTTTAGTAGTATGTACCATTGGGTGATCATAAATAGAAAATTGCCATTTTAAAAAATAAGGGCCGTCCCCTGAGATCTTAAGATTCACTGTGCACACATACAAACCACATGTAAGGTCACATGAGCCAATTAACAGACAGAATTCTGCCTTTTGCTTCCTCACTTCTTCCTGTTACAGTTAGTGTTGTAGTATTTCTGGTCAGGTGATCTCTGAGGCAGCACAGATAGAGTCACGAAATGGTGGTTCAAGGCAAGAGATGTAAAAGGGCAATATTTATGTAAATATATATTCCAGTTTGGTAAGATTCTTTAATATGTCATTCAATTAGATATAAACTATCTGTTGCTTAAGTATTCATTTGGGGGGTATAGTTTTCCTTTAAGAAGATAACGGGAGCTTAGGGCGATCAAAGTATTGTATGGCGAAGTATTGAAGTCAAAGTTTTTTTTAAAGAGACAGTATTCGACTGGTCGAATATTCGAACGATTTTTACTTTGAATTGAAGTCAAAGTAAATTCAAAGTCGTAGTATCCAAAAAAATTACTTTGAATTTCGAATTTTTTTACTTCGAAAATTCCCGAAGTATATAGAACAAATCAATTTGAGGATATCACTAACACATCACATAAGAAAAAAAAAATTAGGTACACTCGTATGAATGTATTCTGAATTGATGAATTGTCACTGTACTAACTGTAATTAATAGGATGTATTTATGAAAAGCCCTGAACAATTTAATTTAAGGGGGAATGATATTCACATTAAGAATTAATAGGTCTATTTAAATTAATTCTGTATAAATTTGATCCAACGCATTTTTTTTAAAAATATGTATTTAAGAATATAAAATAACAATACGTATAGTAAAGAGGATTCTACAAGGACATGGGTGTGCATGAGTATAAAATAAATATGTCAAATGTAAATTGTTCTCCAACAACAGATTTTATACCAGCTCTGTGAAATATCCAAGTTTTTAAGCTTTTAAAACACACAGACGCTCGTTTGGCTGCCATGAGAACCAAAGGAACCGGAACAGCGCCAATCCAGAATTGCAGAAAGAACCGCAATCTGAATGAAAGGGAGGAGGGTTGCTATAGGAACCGGTTGGCCATCTTCAAAAGGGAAATACGCACAGTAAGCTACATGCCTCTGATGAAGCCAATAGGATCAGTGAAACGTGTCAGGCGAAGTGATGTCATCACAAGCTGCAGGGGACACCACGAGGAGAGAGAGGGGGAGAAAAAAACTTTGCTGGCAATAACATCATTCCCTACACTCCAGAGCCAACCCGCATAAGGACTTGACATTATGAGGTGTGACGAACTTCATTGTAAATGTGAGTGCAATACTTTTTTAAAAATATTTTTAAATAAATAGAATTACACTATGGGATTTCTATGTTCCCTTTTCTGGAGCTAAAGGTATACTGCAAGAAGGAGTTACAACTAGGATTTATTACATGCGATACTCCAAACACTGGTCTTGTAAGTAGGCACTTCTGTTGAATTGGTGGAGGCGTTTGAAATATACTATTGGAGAAACAAGGGGAGAGGATCAGTTCATCCAAGGAACTGCACCAATAGAAGCTAGAGCTACACACAGGGTGTCATTTAACCTAATTGGAATTTACTACGTCATATAGTGTTCTTGATTTCTCCGTTGCCCCAGGCGCTGGTCCTCATCTGTGACTTTCTATACACAGCGGGAAGACTGTGGAAGGATCGGCAGGAGGAACCACAACTAAAGGACAAACTAACCTGTCTTTTCTTCCTTTATTTTGATTGTTTCTTTAGTGTATACAATAGAGGAGTCCGAGTTCCCAGGCTCACTTCATAGCTGCACTTGTTGGTTTAGCTCAATCTAGTCAGTGGCTGACTCAGGATATGATTCATAAAGCTTTAATACAAATTCATGTAAAAAAAAAGGCACCTGGGCCAGATGGCATACACCCAGAGCTCTAAGAGAGCTTAGTTCAGTTTCTGATTTTCTCAGATTCACTTATCTGGGATGGAGGAAAGTTGATGTGATTCCAATATTTAAAAAGGGATTACGATCTCAGGCTGGCAATTACAGGCCAGTAAGTTTTACATCTGTGGTGGGCAAATTATTTTAAGGCTTTTTAAGGGACATATTCAAAATTTTGTCCTAACGAATGGCATTATGAGCAGCAATCAGCATGGCTTTATGAAGTACAGGTTATGTCAGAGAATTTGATTTTTAGTGGGGTCCTTCATGGCTTAATATTGGGTCCACTTTTATTTAACTTTAATGCCTTAGGGGAGGGTATTGTAACTATACAGTCCAATTAATGCCATCCAGGATACAGCATCCTTGCTACAGGATCTTGACAAACTGGCAGCTAAGTGGCAAATGAGATTCAACGTTGATAAATGTAAAGTCATGCAAATGGGATGTAAAAATATCCAAGCCACATATACCCTTAACCCATACGGCGTAGGTGCTGGCGGTTCAGGGCTCAGGCTGCCAAGAACGTACCTTGTACGTTCTCCTGCAGCTGAGCCCTTCTCTCTGCACCGGCGACTTTTGCCACCTCCGCAGAGAGTCAGAAGGGTTGACAGCCCCCTGAGCAACAAGGCTGGGGGGGCTGTCGAGTCGGATCTGTGACACATTTACCTGCACTTACACATACCTACAGTACATTTATACACTTATACAAAACATTTTAGTAAAATTTTTTATTTTTTTTTATTTTTTTTTATTTTAGCACACTTGGTCGATTTTGTACACTTATTTACACTTATTTACATGTATTTGCACACTCAGACAACTTTTATTAGTGCACAAATATGTATACACAAAAACTCACAAACAGGTGTTTTTTTGTTTTTTTTTTACTTATTCATTGTACCGTTTGTTTTGCCTAAAAACATGTTATTTTGACAGCGTGACTATTGGATAATCGATTTCGGCCACTAATTATGCTGTCGGATCAATTATTTTGTTATTTCATTGATTTACGCTATTTTTGTGGTTTTATTGCAATTTTATCCCTGCATTATTGTTCCTTATTAATCTTTAGTATTGTTTTGCTGTTTGGTGCTTTGGTATAGAAAGATTTGTTTTACTTAGTTTTATTCGCCAGAATATATGCTTTCCAAAAATATATCATTTTCTGGGGGTCTTTTTACATTTTGTGGGTCTTACAACAATTAACGCACAGTTGGGGCTCTCTTTTCTGCAGCTTAGTCGGCCAGCGTGAAAAGTCATATGCACGTTTTTCATTTGGGGTCCGTACACGCCACATACTTTGGTAAATCTATGCATATTGGGCATCAAACTATTCAGTATACCTCTGACGTCCATATTTAGGGTGATTTTTCTTCATACGTAAAACATTTTGTGCGATAAATGCGGCAAACTGCAACAATTTTAGGCGATTTTCAGTAATGTAAAAACCTCTACGTTTAGAAAATCTTTGCAGTTTGGTAGTTTGGTTTAGAAAGACGTCTTTATCTTTGTTGGATTTGTCAGAATGTGTACTTTCCAAAAATATATGGTTTTGGGGGGGTGTTTGCTGTTAGGAGGGTTTTGAGGCACATAATATGAAGTCAAGGGTCTATGTTCACAGAAGGCGAATCAGTAACGGAGAAAAATCATATGCACTATTTTCATTTGGGGTCCGCACATGCCAGCTGCCTTGGGATATCAATGCATATTGGGCATCAAACGGTTCAGTTGACCCTTGGCATCAGTATTTATTGTGTTTTACAATTGTATGTAAGAAATTGGGTGAGATAAATGCGGCCAATTGCAATATTTTAAGGCAATTTTCAAAAATGTAAAAACTGTTGCTTTTATTGCCAAATTTAGGAAAGGCTTGCAGCTTGGTATTTTGTAGTACAAAGTCATGCATACCCAATTTAGATTTGTGGCAATGTGTACTTTCTGAAAATATATGGTTTTCTGGGGTGAACTTACTTTTTTCTACATTTGCCCCCCAGACCATATGGGGATCTTCCTTTTGGGGCCCCTATATGCCAAGTGCTTGGGTACAACTATACATATTGGGCATCAAACTGTTCACAGGACCCTAAGCTTTCATATTTAGGGTGATTTATCTGGATACCTAAAAGTATGTGGGAAATACAATGCTGCAGGGTAGACATTTTTAAGTTATTTTTGGAAATGTCACCAAAATCACCAAATTTTGGAATGGTTTGCGGCTTGGTACTTTGGAGTACAAAGACATGCATACCCAATTTAGATTTGTGGCAATGTTTACTTTCCAAAAATATATGGTTTTCTGGGGGTGAACTTACTTTTTTCTACATTTGTCCCCCTCAAAACGATGTAAATGTGTTGATTTTGAAGTATCTGAAATGACAGACCATATGGGGGTCTTCCTTTTGGGGCCCCTATATGCCACGTGCTTGGGAACACCTATACATATTGGGCATCAAACTGTTCAGAGGACCCTAGGCTTTCATATTTGGGGTGATTTCTCTTGATACCTAAAAGTATGTGGGTAATATGATGCTGCAGGTTAGAAATTTTTAGGTGATTTTTGGAAATGTCGCCAAAATCACCAAATTTAGGAATGGTTTGTTAGACACTTAGAAGCCTATATTTTTTTACAGAAGTAGAATTACACCAAAATTCTTGCATATTGTGAAAGTTCAGGTTGTCCTGAAAAAAACAATATATTGTTTTCCTGGGTAAACTAAAAGACCACCCCAGGAAAGGCCCTTAAAGTGAAAGAGTGCAAAATATCTAAAAACTGCTTGGAAGTAGATGTTCGCATCTAGGACAAAACAGCTGGCAGGGAAAGGGTTAATGGGACTGCACTAGGCAAATCCATAATGGAAAATGACATTGGAGTCCTTGTATATATTAAACTTGGCTGTAGCAAGCATTCAATTCAATCGTTCAGCAACATCAAAGGAAAATATGGTCTTGAGCTGTATTAAAAGGGGCATAGATTCACAGGAGAAGGGGGTCATTCTTTCACTGTATAGAACACTGGTAAGGCCCCATCTAGAATATGCCATACAGTTTTGGTCTCCAGTGCTCAAACAGGACATTATTGAATTAGAGAGAGTACAGAGAAGGGCAACTAAGTTGGTAAAAGGTATGGAAAACCTTGGCTATAAGGAAAGACTGGCCAAATTGGGGTTGTTCACGCTGGAGAAGAGGTGCTTAATGGGTGATATGATAACTAAGTATAAATATATAAGGGGATCATATAATAATGTCTCTAATGCTTTATTTACCAATAGGTCTTTTCAGCTAATGCAAAATCACCCATTACGATTAGAAGAAAGGAGGTTCCACCTAAATGTTCAGAGGGTTTTTTTTTTTTTACAGTGAGAGCTGTGAAGATGTGGAATACTCTCCCTGAATCAGTCATTTAGGCTGATACATTAGATAGCTTTAAGAAGGGGCTGGATGGATTTTTAGCAAGTGAGGGAATACAGGGTTATGGAAGAAAGCTCATACTACAAGTTGATCCAGGGACTAGTCCGATTCTGACTCCATCTTGGAGTCAGGAAGGATTTTTCCCCCTCTGAGGCAAATTGGAGAGGCTCAAATGGGGTTGTTTGCCTTCCTCTGGATCAACTAGCAATTAGGCAGGTTAAAATAGAGTTAAAAGGTTGAACTTGAAGGATGTGTCTTTTTTCAAACTAACTTTCTATGTTACAAGGCTCTTCTACTGCTACTGTAGCAGTATGGTACCTGCTTCCTTTCTCACACTAGGCCTCTGCCTATTAAAGGAGAACTAAACCCCCCCAGTCAAAAGTCCCTACTGGCCCCCCTCCCCCCTGCACAGTGTTACTGCAGAACAGTGCAGCGGAGCACAGGGGTGTCATGTTCGTCAGCCTCGGTTTCTTCGTTATTTGAGCGCCAACATGTCCATATATGGCGCATGTGCATTTGGAACTGGAAAGCTCCGTAAATTACCTAACTGCAAGAAGAGGATCTGGAAGAAGCCGAGACTGTTGAACATGGCTTGTGACTGTTTACTCATGGTGCCTGTAGCTGGTCTATTAATGACAAATTCCTAGCTGGAAAATACAGGAACTAATGAAGTTGAGAAGATCTGCAGGGAGATGCCAAGACAGCATGGGTGGTATTGGCATGCCCTGGCAGCCTTACGCCAATTGCACAGTGGGATTTTTATCACCAGTGCAAAAAATAGATTCCCTTGCAGCAGCAAAATGCCCAGTGTGCCATTGCCCATAGGGTAGAAGAACACATCAAATTTTTTGGTTTTTTTGTCAATTCAACTACCCTTAATGACAGCTGAGAAAACTTGAGGTGTACCATTACCCTTGGATAAATTCCATGCAAACACAAAAAGTGATTACTTCTATATATAATTTTGAATAATTTTACCCACAAAATTTTACTGTATTACAAAATATTCTCAAGTTTTATATTGATAACAGTATCCCTTAAACACGCATTAAAACATTGACTAATACATTCTGTTTCTCCACTCTCAAAATTATGTACCATAGGTCAAATGAACAACTAAAAAAGTTCAATGAGCTAGAGTTATTACACCATTTCTCCACAGAATTCCAACATAATAGCAGGTCACAAAATAGTAACATTAGTACATTAAGAAATGTAGACACATATAAACAGTCACATTGATAAATTGCACAAGTGTTGTCACTTCATTGTTAGTGCATTAATGTGTGTGTTCAAATTATATCATTTCTGGTATGGCACTGCTTGGGGGTGCCAGAAACTGGTTTGCAAGCAATTCTTTTGGTGCAAGTCATTTGTGTATGTAGGTGAAAAGGGAGACTTGAAAGTAATACTTTTTCAAGGCAGGTGTTAATTTCAGGGCTCCCTTGTGTCTGTGTTCACTGTACTTTGCATAGAAAACAAAGGTAAAGAAAAGTCATTGAACAGCCCTGTTGAATAGATACAGACCACATCTGCCAACAAGCCCTATGTACCACTAGACTTAAATGTACATATGTATAACCTTTAGTAAGAGCAAATTCAAGTTTAAAAAAAATATAAATATAGAATTATACTATATTGTTTTTGAAAAACAATCGCTGATTACCTCATGCTTGTTTCTTATAATATTATTGTAATCAAAGAGTCAGTGATAATTGATCAGTCTATAATTACATAATTTGTCACTCAACAAACCTTTGATTTTTTCTTTGAACAAATGTTTATTCAACCAATGGTTGACAACGTTAACAATATCCTCTAAAATTAGCCGTGACATAACCACTCCTTACTTCCTACATAAACTTTTCAAGGCCTCGAAAAGACTAAACATAGGCAAATCTAGTTTGTACAAGAGAGAGTCTTTAAAGTTTTTTTATTTGTTTTTTTATTGCTTGTGTTGTCATTCCGGTTTACAAAAATTAGCACATTTTCAAAGTTTCAGTCTTGGGAAATCTACAACAAGATGAAAATATCTAAAAAGAATAGCATGTTTCATCATTAGATTATATTTATGGTTTGCCTAAAAAAACTTTTATATCCTAAAAGTCTCAATGGCACTAGCAAGGTATTGCTGACATTTTATTTCAATCTTGCAAAAGTACAATGTCTACATTGTCATGGACTCCTTGTAAAAGAAGTTCTCCTTGATAAGTTATGATCTTCCTCTTTTTGGCAGCTTTCAGAGTTCCTACTAAAGCTTCAAATAGGTTGGCACATTTGTCATCAGAAAATAACACACCAAATTTCACGCTGAACTTTCCGTTGTTACCTGCATTAGAAGAAATATTTGAAAATGTGTAAATGCAAACTACATTCGAGATTAAACAATATAGGGCTAATTTTTAAATACAAATGCAAAGATGCTATTTGCAAAGGTACTTCTAAAATGATGTAGCTAAACAAACAATGATGCAAAGAAAACCACAAATAGACCTTATAATAAATTTACAATCATCACTTATTTGATTACCTCCTCGGCGCTAACCCCCCACCTCCCCTCCCGTGTGTTGCCCCCCTCCCTCCTCCCCCCTGGCCTACCCCTCCCGCTGGGCAAATGCCCCTAACTTGTTACTTACCCTTCTGCGCAGGTCCAGTCCAGGGAGTTCACAGGCGACATCTTCTTCCACGCGATCTTCTTCCTCCTTTGACCGGCGCATGCGCAGTAGGATCGTTTCGCCGGTACGATCTACTGCGCATGCGCGTGACTTTTGGCGCATGCGCAGTAGATCCGTACCGGCGAAATGCTCCTACTGCGCATGCGCCAAAACGCCGGTCAAAGGAGGAAGAAGATCGCGTGGAAGAAGATGTCGTCTGTGAACTCCCTGGACTGGACCTGCGCAGAAGGGTAAGTAACAAGTTAGGGGCATTTGCCCAGCGGGAGGGGTAGGCCAGGGGGGAGGAGGGAGGGGGGGCAATACACGGGAGGGGGGAGGGGGGTTAGCGCCGACGAGGTTTCCTTCCCCTTTAAGAAGGGGTTGGATTGCTTTTTAGCAAGTGAGGGAATACAAGGGTTATGGGAGATAGCTCATAGTACAAGTTGATCCAGGGACTAGTCCGATTGCCATTTTGGAGTCAGGAAGGAATTTTTCCCCATCTGAGGCAAATTGGAGAGGCTTCAGTTGCGTTTTTTGCCTTCCTCTGGATCAACTAGCAGTTAGGCAGATAAAAAAATAGACTAGAAGGTTGAACTTGATGGACATGTGTCTTTTTTCAACCTTACTATGTTACTATGTTATAACAAAAAGCGCTTTGCATGGTGGAAGAAGAACACCGCGCATTCCAAGTAAAACACCTGCTACCTACTACTGTCAAATTTGGTGAAGGTTCCATCATGCTGTGTGGCTAGTTCAGGGACTGGGGCCCTTGTTAAAGTCGAGGGTCAGATAAATTCAGCCCAATATCAACAAATTCATCAGGATAATGTTCAAGCATCAGTCACAAAGTTGAAGTTATGCAGGGGTTGAATATTCCAACAAGACAATGACCCTAAACACACAGGCATTTATGCAGAGGGAGGTGTCCCCAGACTTGACTATCATTGAAAATTTATGGGATGATTTGAAGCAGGCTGTCCATGCTGGCAGCCATCAAATGTAGCTGAACTGGAGAAATTTTGTATGGATGAATGGTCAAAAATACCGCCATCCAGAATCTCATCAAAGACTATAGGAAGCATCTAATTTTGTTGTGATGCAGATTGCATATTTTCTGTTAATCCAATAAACTTTATGGCACTGCTGAAATACTACAGTTTCCATAAGGCAGGTTACATATTAAAAGGAAGTTGCTACTTTGAAAGCTCAACCAATGATAAACAAAACTCCAAACAATTAAGGGGGGTAATTATTTTTATTTTTCAAACTTGTGCATCCAACGTTTTGACCCACATTAGGGCTTTATCAAAGACAGTCCTTGATAAAGGCCCTAATGTGGGTCGAAACGTTGGATGCACAAGTTCACGGACCAAGGAGTGCGGGTCCTCTTGAACTATACATAAATGCTTTGACCCAGCAAATTTATCCTACGGGTGTAGGTAGTATAGAGCCTTTAGCAGCAAACATCAGAAATTATTCAAATATAATGGACTGACCCAATACAAAATGACATCCTGTGCCAGTTATGTTGTTTTAACTCTAACTTCACCTCATATCTACCTCCCAGCGCTATGTACCCTTTTAGATCTCTATGGCATACTTTCCGGATATAAATATAATATCACTAAAACTGAAGCTTTGCCAATAATCTTGCCAGAAAACAGGGAAGAGGCCCTACAATCCCATTACAAATACAACTGGAAAACAGATTAGACTTCCTACTTGGGTAAAAAAATTACCTCCTCTTATTAAAGCCGAAATTAAAAATGAAAACCAGCTTATCTCACACACTTTCATGATTTGGTAAGATTGCTGCAATAAAAATGAATGTTCTTTTTTTTCCTTTCCATTTTTTTTTCTGTATGTTGTTTAAAATCAATAAAAAATGTAAGTTACAAAAAATAAAAAATATGTTGAAAATGGGGGGTGGAGTTTGCCAGTTCAGCAGGATGACTACTGCTCTACTCTAATTTAGAGATTTCTTATGCAGTTCACAAACAGCCCTTTGGCTAATCAGAGGAACAACCGGAGCATATGATGGGCCAAAAAAAAAAGAACACAAACAGGACACCACTACACAGTCTAAGAGGCATGGCACATTCTTCAGCAGACATAGCCCCAGCACTGCTCAGCAATGCCAGGAACTGCTTGCCGATCTAAAACTACATTTCTAAATTAACATTAAACAGCTGGCAACAGACCTGAGAAGGTAAATACAACATATAGGTAAACGCACAGCACAATTTGAGGTAAAAATGGGGGAGTTTATGAAGGCTCACAACGACCTGGCAGACATAACACAAGCATACCTAGAAACACTACAAAATAAAGTGGCAGAACTAGAGGACAGATCGTACAGAAACGGATATTGGCTCTTATGCCTGAAAGATTGTAACATTTTTGTTTTTATTAGTGAGAAGCATTGTAACAAAGTTATAAGTAAAGATAACGCCAGTAGATGGCCTATTGCCTTCTGTGTATAAAAGGAAGTAACTTTGTAGCAGCTGGTAAGCTTGAGAAAAGGCCACAGGGCCTGAAACGTCGCTGTACCCAGATCGTTGCCAAATGTGCTTAATAAAGGCTTTTTATTCTTAAACATAAACCGGTGCTGTGCTTCAAGTCTATGTTATGCCTGAAATACACAAACTAGAAGTTGCCAATGATCACATACACAAAGTTCTTCTTTGGTTTTGTAAATTACAAGCCTGCTACCACATCTCTAGGGGCTATATCGGGCCCAATAGAGTCCCTAGGCATAAGGTAGCCAGGCTTGTATTTTACAAAGCCAAAGAAGAATGGTTGCCATCTTCTAGGAAGAAAGAGAACTGGCCAGCTAAATTTCAAAAACTGGAAATATACACAGGGTTTTTGATACCTCAATAAGTTTCTGACTGCACAGCAAGTGTTGCATGTGAATTAAGTGTTTAGCAGGTGTTTAAAACCTAAAGGCCTTGGTGTTTGCTGGAAGTGCTGGGTGCAAGGAGGGAGTAAGCGCAAATAATGGACTGCTGTGTGTTTCTGAGTTACCTGACACAGCTTTTTCTTCTCGCTGTGTGGGGTAAGCTGGTGTATACATTTAGTGCATTTGTTTTGTCTGTTGTATAGTTTCTAAGGGGCACATTTTTTCAAGTTAGAGAGGGGTTGATTTTTACTACTGGTAGCAAGCAGCATTTTTTTCCTGATTTCCCTCTGCCTACTAATTAAGGGGGAGGAGTTAATCAGGTAAATTCTCTACAGGCTTTGTGTTCTTTGGGTTGACACATCAATCATTTTCTGACTGCACAGTGAGTGGGGAGCTGCTAAGCGGTGAGTTGCATGTGATCTAAAAGGCATATTTATCAAGGGTCGAATTTAGAATTTTAAAAACTTCAAAATTTGAATTCAAAGTTTTTTTTTGGCCGAATAGGTCAGTTTCAATCGAATAGGTCAGTTTTCAATCTAATTCGAATTGTAGTAATAGCACATTCGAACCTTACGATTCAAAGTTCCCCCCCCCCCCAAAAAAACGTTGATTTTTCAAAGTCCACCAATTGACTCCAAATAGGTTCTAGGAGGTCCCCTATAGGCTTAAGTATCTAGTGTAATTATGAGTTCCAGTGGGTTTGCTGGTATCACTCAGTGTGTATCTTGTCTTGTATGTGGTTCTGGAGCAGCAGTTCTAGGCAGCATTTACATGAGAGAGATGCAGGTGGGTTTTCATCTTGGAATCTGAACTGCAGACTAAGGGCAGGAGGAAACTTTGGGCTACTTTGCGATATGGTGGTTTTAGCGCCAGTGATTTCAGTTATTTCCAATGGGAATTTTGTTGCCCGCAGTTGTGCATAAATAATCGCAAATCTCACAGTTGGCCACTACTCTAAGGGAAGAACTTGCAGCACTGACGGCAAACATGGGGAGGAAAGGGGGCTAGAAGAGCAACCACTGGCAGGGACCAATGCAGTGGGGGTGGAGAAAGGGCAGTGGAGGCAAATGAGAGAGACAAGTTTATGACAGTTAAGAGATGAAAAAGGTGGCAGAAGGGTGTAGGGGCTGGTCCACAGCAACATATTAGCCATTGTTGATGAAGATACTGGGGAGGACAGCTCTGAACTAGCATGTATGGAGTAGGGTGACTCTCAAAGCACCCTGGGTGGCAATGTCTCTGGAGAACTGGGTTGATTTCTGTCAGTATCAGCCAGGACTCAATCCCTGGTTTCCTGTGTCTGGGACTCTACACTTACCAGGTGAGCCACTGGAGGCTCTTGGGGCCAGGGCCGCCATCAGGGGGGGACAGGGGGGACAAGTGTACCGGGCCCGGGCATGAAGGGGGGCCCGGCAGAGCTGCATTTTTTAAAGATCCGGGCCCCCCTTACGAGCGCCCGAGCCGTACGTCTTGCCTCTTGCGTTGCCGAATGCGGAAGTGCCGAAAAGCCGAAGCCGATGTGCCGAAAAGACCCAAAGTCACGGAAAAAGCCGAAGTCACGAAGCGCCGAAAAGACCCGAAGTCACGAAAACAGCGAAGCCGAAGTCCTGAAGCAGCGCAAAGACCCGAAGTCACTAAAACAGCCGAAATTGAAGTCCTGAAGCGGCGCAAAGACCCGAAGTCACGAAAGGAGGCGAAGTTGAAGTACTGAAGCCATGAGTTCAATCCTACTGAACACCAGTTTGTGGTTTGTTTGTTTTTTTAATCCCCTGGCCACCAATGTATTATTTTAATATTCTATAGGCCCCTGCCACCAATCTTTTTTTTAAAACTTTTTTTTTGGGGCCCCAATTTTTTTTTTAACTCATAAGGGGCCCCTTGCCACCATTGTTTTTTTTTGGTTTTTTTTTTAAAAAAAAAAATTAATTTTCTTTTTGGTGGCCCCAATTTTTTTTAACTTATAAGGGGGCCCCTGCCGCCAATGTTTTTTTTTTTTCTCAGTATGTCTCCTCCCTGTTTTTCACCCACCCTCATGTGTCTCCCATTCCTAATCACCTTCCCTTTATAAACCCCACCCTGAGCTTTGCTCAGGGCTGAGTCATTGAATGTATATGCTTGTTCCTGACCTGCGGACCTGAACCTTGAAAACCTTGAAAACCTTGAACCTTGAAAACCTTGAACCTTGAAAACCTTGTTACCTGAAAGCCTTGTTCCTGAAAACCTTGTTATCTTGATTCTTGTTTCCTGTGTGAGTACCCCAATTCCTCATATCCTGTGGAATCCCTGTTTATGACCTTGGCCTGATCCTGACTTTCGCTTTGAATATTCCTGTCTTTGTTTACATTATTGGTTGCTATTAAATCTTCAGTCTGCTTATGTCTGTGCCTCCTATCATCTATGGGTACATCCCTGGGCTTCCGCCATACCCACTCCCCATGGAGTGGCTAACTGCAGTTACAGCGGTTCCCCGCCAATTTTTAGTTGGCTTCAGGCTCTTTGCCAGGAATGGGCTGTACCTCAATGATGATTGTGCAGCTGCTTTGGGGAGAAGATGACTAGAAAATTGGAGGAGATTTTAAACCAAGTATAGGGAAGGGGACCAGTAAGGGATTATGTGAAAGACAGGTTAGATGGGCATAGTAAAGGAAAATGGGGGAGGACATTTGGTTGGGGGTACTGTTAAGGACAGGAAGGACCACATGTTGTATTTAAAAAATTCTCACACTGGTACCAGTATTACATGTATGTTTTAAAATGCAAGGAGTCTGACTGGTAAAATGGGAGAGCTGGAGTGGAAATATGATGTGATTGGTGTTGCGAAACATGGCTGACACATGACTGGCCAGTTAATATCAGTAGTAGTGATGGGCGAATTTGCGCCGTTTCGCTTCGCCGAAAAATTCGTGAATTTCGCGCGAAATTCGCGAAACGGCGAAAAATTCGCGAAACGGCACCGGCGTCTCGTTTTTGACGCCGGTGCCCGTTTTTCCGACGCCTGCGCCCGTTTTTGGCGCCGGCGCCCGTTTTTTCGAAAAAAAATTTTGACGCGAATTTTCGCGGGCGTTTCGCGAATTTATTCGCTGGCGGCGAAACGCACAAATTCGCCGCGAATTCGCGCCTGGCGAATAAATTCGCCCATCACTAATCAGTAGCTATACTTTGATTCAGATGGACATAGGCTATAGAAAATGAGGGTGGGTATGACTGTTTGTTAGGCAAGATTTAAAGCAAATATAAAGGAGGAGGTAATGTTAGAAAATGAGAGGGCTGAAGTCTTATGAGTGGAGCTTTTACTGATTGTAAAGAGTCCAGCAAATTAACAGTAGGGGTATACTACAGACCCCCTAATGTAAGCGAGGAGGAGGAGGCTAAGCTTCTGATGCAAATAGAAAAGGCTTCTAGTTTGGGGAAAGTAACGATAATGGGGAATTTCCCATATATTGACAGTAGCAACAATATATTGACAGTAGCAACAAGACTTGCAGGACAGTTTATGGGAACAAGTTTATAAACTTGCTGCATGAAATTTTTATTGCACAGGTTGTTGAGAAGCCAACCAGAAACTATGCTATACTGGATCTAGTGATCTTTAATGACCCAGAACGTATAGCAAATGTGCAAATAATTAAACCCCTGGGTAATAGTGACCATAATAATATCTCATTTAGGGGGTTATTTATCATAGGTCAATTTTAGAGGTTTGTGGGGTTTTTTATATCTTGAATGAACTCACAACTCCAATGTTTTCTAATTTATGAACATTTTTTTTGACGAGCGACAATTATTTTCACCCATTGGGGTGTATGGGCGTCATTTTGCCAGCAGAACTTGGCAAAAAATTCACTCATCACTAATCACGAACGCTAAAAACATTTTCAATTGGTTGAAGGGAACTCTACATGACCTCAACAGGTTTTAGCTGGAGTATTTTTGGATTTTTAGTTTTATGATTTCGTTTTGACTAAAAAGTATCCTTGCAAACTCAATTTTTTTGGGTAAAAATCAACTCGACCATTGATATAAAACCCTCTTCATGTCTGGTGCAAAAAAAAAAATAAAAAATACACTGGGGCAACAAAAACCCTGAATTTCAGAAAAGCTAATTTTAACTCCTTAAGAGCTGCCCTTCACAGCATCGATTGGGCCATTATGTTTTCTACTAAAACACAGAAAATAAATTGGCTTTGTCATTTTAAAATTATATTAAATTGTCACTGTTCTCAATTTATTTTCTTAAGGAGTAAATGTAGAAACACGAAGAACCATCCTATGTGAATTAAAACAGAAGTAAAAAAAAATTAAAGGAAAGAAGAGAAAGGCATTTAAAAACTACAAGTCTGCAGGGACAGAAGCTGCATTTAATGAATATAAATACTATAATAAATGTTGTAAAACAGCAATCCAGAAGGCAAAGATAGAAAATGAAGAATGCATTGTGGTTAAGACTGACGCCAAAAAGTTATTTTTAGTATATCAATAGTAAAAAGATGCGGGTTGAGATTGTTGCTCCTTTAAATAATGGTAACAATATGGTTGTAACAGATACAGAAAAGGCAAATGTGATCAATTAGACCCACCACATAGCTGCACTGTTGGCTCAGCTCAATCTAGTCAGTGGCGGGCTCAGGATATGGTTCCCAAAGCTTAACTAAAAATAAAAGTGAACAAGGTGCTAGGTCCAGATGGAATACACCCTTGGGTACTTACAGGTCCGGATTTGTGGGGAGACCACCAAGGTGACATGCTGCCCAACCACACCCACATCGATTTAGAAACACTGGGGATGCACAGGAGATATTATAGTTTTTAAATCTCCCGTGTGTAAATCCCCATTGCTCCAGTCCCGATGATGAGAATTTGAGCAAATATAAGGGTGGAGACGGGGGAGATGAACAACAGAGGTCCTAGGCGCGTCAGATATGTAAATCCTGGGTACTAAGAGAGCTCAGTTCAGTTTTAGACAGGCCTATTTCTGTTTTTCTCAGACACTCATCTTGTATGGTTCCTATGGATTGGATGAAAGTTGATGCAATTCCTATATTTAAAAAGGGATTACATTCTCAGCCGGCAATTATAGGATATTAAATTTGACATTCGTGGTGTTCACATTTTTTAAAGGCTTGTTAAGGGACAGCAGTCAAAAATGTTGTCCTGGTGAATGGAATTATTCACAGTAATCAGCATGGCTTTATGAAGGATAGGTTATGTCAGACAAATTTGATTGCTTTTTATGATGAGTTAAGTAAGATGCTGGACAGCGGGGGAGCAGTAGGTCTGATCTATTTGGATTTTGCCAAAGCATTTGATACAGTGACCCAGCCCAATTAATTCCATCCAGAATGTGGCATCCTTGCAGCAGGATCTTGACAAACTGGCAATTTTGGCAGCTAAGTGGCAGATGAGATTCAATGGTGATAAATGTAAAGTTACCTGCCTGGGATGTAAAAATATGCAAACCACGTATACACTTAATGGGACTACTCTAGGCAAATAACTGAAAAGGACCTTGGAGTCCTTGTAGTTCATAAACTTGACTGTATTAAAAGGGGCATAGATTCACGGGAGGAGGGGGTTATTCTTCCACATTAAGACTGGTAATGCAAAACTGGAGTATAAAGCCTATCAGCATTTATTTACTGCACCATAATTGGTTTCTTTTTTGGTGAAAACTACATTGAGACCATATGTGGGGATTTCCAGACACGTATTTATTGTTTGGTTTGTGTGTACGAGGATTTTTTTTTTACTACATCATTGCTACACAGATACTAGGGAAAGTCACTAACTGGCTGTGTACACTCACTTTATATACCAGTTATTCTGCCTGTATTTAGTTTCACCACTTGAGACTGAATGTGGTTATACTTACACCACTATTTTTTTATCTTTTTTAACATGAGGAAAGACGGACCATGTTGGGGTTGCTCACGCTGGAGAAGAGGCACTTAAGGGGTTATATAATAACTATGTATAAATATATAAGGGGAGCATATAACAATCTCTCTAATGCTTTATTTACCAGTAGGTCCTTCCAACTGATATGTGGGCATTAGTGGTGAGCAAATGTTTTCGCGAGCTATCAGTGAAATTCCAGCATTTTGCCATTGCGAATTTTTTTGCACAACCTTCGGCAAAAAATTGCAGTGCAACAAAAAATGTTGCAGATAAAAAAAGTCACCATAAGAAAAAACGCCCATTGACTTTAATGCATTTGGAACAAGAAAGATTGTTGCACATAAAAAATGACACCCAATCATTTCAATGCATTTTGCAAATTATTTGTCGTTTCACAAATTTTTTTTGCAGTTTCAAGAATTTTTCGGCTAAAAGGAACAGATTCACTCATCACTAGTGGGCACCCATTCCAATTAGCCAATTTGGGTTTTTTCACGCTTATTCACATAATAAAACAAAATGTGCTTCTGTCCTGCTTAGTTGAAAAGGAAAAAGGTACTCCAGAATAGTAGTATAAATCACAAATGTGAATAGCTCACCAAGTTGATCATATTGCCAGGTGCACCAGACCCTCAGCCATGGGGAGCGGAAAACCGCTTAGTATAACAGAAAAAGCAGGGCTATCTGGCACTCACAAGGAATCCACAAGGCCAAAAATCAGTTAAAAAAAAAAATAAAATTATTGGTCAAAGTTAAAAATGTACATAAACATCTCCTAGGGCCCTTTGCATTTCGTACCTCTAGGGTACTTGATTACGCACAAAGTTATCATTTTGGGCTAATAGAGTGGTTGCTGACCCCGCTATCTATTACTACAATGCACAATTGGGAAAACAGAATATAATTGAATCAACCTTTATGTACCAAGTGATAGCCAATGTCAGTTCATAAGAATTAAAATTTTGCACCTACATGCCTTATTAGACTTGTGGATGGCAAAACAAGAGAAAAAGAATACACACATTCACCCAGACATTCCACTAATTGTGGCAGATACACAAACACTACCATAAATATCTAAAGCATGAATGACTCTCTTTTAATCAAACCTGACACAAAACAATTAATAATGGACAAACAAAAGCAATATTTCACGGACAATTCTGCATCTATGACAGAGCCGCAAATTACTTGACTAGCCCATAAGAATCAAATTCATATCTTTGGCAAAAAAAGCCAATTTGCAAAAAAGAGAATCCCATAGCCTCCCAACTGGAATGCAAATGAAAAGATCTTGAGCATCTTTTCACTACCTCACTGTCCCCTCAAACACTGCAAGAGATAAAGGATACTAGACTGCACCTTACGAAAATGTATTTTGCTAGAACGCAACAAACTATTTTTGCTATGCCAAGGGCAAAAAAGTGGACAAGCTCCTAGCTTCCCAGTTAAGATGTAAACAGACACAGGCCCGAATACCTTATATCTCTACCGCTACAGCTAAACTTACAGAATCCAATCCTTCAGAACCTAAACCCAATAAAGAGTTTAGGCAAATATTTTAGGCAAAATCTCCCAAAAAGAAATTAAACCAACTATATAGAAATTTAAAGCAGGCAAGTCCCCAGGCCCTGATGGGTTCACAAATACAATAACCACTACAAACTGTGTGGAAGTATTCTGTCACCACACTTACATAAGCTATTTGATAAAAGGAGTTATCAATCCAGAATTTGTATTCACACACATGTAACATTTCTAAATCCAGGTAAACTACCGGATCTATGCCACAACTATAACCCAATAGCATTGCTTAACATAGATCTGAAGATCTACTCCAAAATACTTGCTATAAAACATAGCCTAATTCTTCCAACATTCATTAATAATGACCAGGTTGGATTTGTTTTCGGTAGACAAGGCCTAGATAAAACTAGTAGGAGAAGAGTTTATTAAAATTGATAGCCCCTCTATGCTCAGTCCCGTCAGTCAATGCACCTGTGGCCCTATCGAGTGCCTTTCCTATCACTATCATGCCTAGGCTGCCCACTGTCAGTGATACTTGCACTAATGCACAGTCCCAATCATTTCAGTTTGAATAGAGATACACATGCATAAATTATCTAGGCATCAAGCTCCCCAAAGATCCAGAATGTATTGCATCCTATATTGTATCTATTCAGAACCTTACAAGTTAAATTGCCATACCAATATTTCTCTGCACTCCAACTGACTATTAAACAGCTTTATCTGATATAACAAACACTCTAGAATGAAATTCCAGGTGGTTCAATAATCAAAGACACAAGGTGGCTTGGGTATACTAAACATTAAGTGCTACTATTCTAGAAACAGTCAGTCATTCATATGCATGCACCTACCGCATGTAAGACGTGGGTTGATCATGAAACCAGTCTCACACAATATTCTTGGATCCCTAAACAGAACACATCCACAACTGATATGTTACCTAACCCCCAAATGGGACTTTGGGAAATTTCTATCTATGCTGCCCGCTTACAGAACTAGCCCAGTTAATTCCTAATCTATTGATATCAAGATGGCATAAAAAAAAAGACTTTTGGGAGACCTATACTCTATCCCACAGACCTTAAATACTTTTACAACCCTCACAGAGGAATATACCGTCACTCAGGGGCGATCCTGGCCCCTCTGCCACCTGCTGCTGCCCCCCCCTCCCCCAGAAATTTGCTATTAAAGTACCAGGAGCAGCATTTTTGCTGCCCCTGGTACCTAGTGGGGCGCTGCCGCCTGAGGCGACAGCCTCAACTCGCCTCATTGGCGAAGCACCCCTGCCCTCACTAAAATAATCCATTGGTTTAGGTCTACTAACAATGATTACAAATCACCGTGACACCCAAAAGAGTTGGAGTTGAAAAAAAATGTTATTGCCCCATGAGCAGGACCAAAAATGTACATATATGGCAAAATAGGAACAAAACTTACAACAAACTTTCACTACCAAACAATAGCAAGATTCCTTAGCGGCACCTAAAGACACAACTAAATTGTACTAACCATATCGAAGCACATACCAAACTCCAATATAGATGGCACCTCACACGACAACATACAGCCAAAATGAATCCTCGGTATGTTACATGATGCTGGAGAGGCTGCAGCAAACTTGGCTCTCTTCTCCATATGTGGTGGCACTGGCCGACTGTAACTCCATTTTGTAAAGAACTGTTTCAAGTGGTTTGACAACAAGACCTACCTGTATGAACACTGCTTCCTGTGCTGGGGAACTTGAGCTGCATTCAGTGACTTAAGATAAACTGTGAGAGGGAGGGGGAGTGTGGGCTGTGTGCTGTGGAGACTTTAACTGTGCACACGCAGAGAGGATCATGTTTCAAGTTCAGGGGGGGGGATGCCTGCCATGTTCTGGGAAAACTTTTACTGTACAGGGACAGAGGATCATATTTGGGCTGCCAAGAAGCATACCTTTTCACAAGTTTGATGGGGTGATTGAGGTGTGCAGATGTGGGGATCAAGTTGTGCATATGGGATGATTGAGGTGTGCATATAGGGGTGATTGAGGTATGCATATGGGGATGATTGAGGTGTGCACATGTAGAGATCACAACCAGTGCCTATAAGGATGATTGAGCTTTGCATACATGGGGATCGAGGTATGTATATGAGGGTGATTGAGGTGTGCAGATGTGCGGACTGATGTGTACAGATGTGTGGGTCGAGTGGTGCATATAAAATACATCATATTGTCCCCAAATCTGTGCCAGCAGCAGCCAAACATCTATCATATTGCCCTAATCATCTGTTTACCTGTGCAAGCAGCAGCCAAGATATTGCCCACAAATATGAATCTATGCCAGCAGCTGCCAAGAGGGAGGTGGGAAGAGCTTCTGCCCACAGTACGAATCACGGGCCACAGGGGGTTAGAACAGGCAGTTTATAAATTGAAAACTATTAAAGGCCAAACAAACCAAGGTTTATAAATAAATAAATCCCCTTAAAAGTGCGCCCCCCATGATTGCACCCTAGGCGGGCGTCTACTCTGCCTACCCCTAGTTCCGGCCCTGGATGTGCATGGAATTGTGCATATGTGGAATGATGCATGCAGGGGGGTTGAGGTGTGCAGGGGACTGGGGGAAACTTTTGACATTCAGTAAATAGATTCCAATAGAAACATGTGATTATAATAATCAGTTATTCCCACTGCTGGAAAGTTCATGTAGGAGATTCATATTATTCAGTAAATAGATCCAATAGAAAAAGATGATGTGACGGGGGTGCTCGTGAGCAGCCAACCAAGATGGCTGCATCAATAGAGCTGCGCTCCTCTGCAAAACACCTCGCTTAGGCACCTTATACTGGGGACCTTGGGACTAGAAAGGTCAGTAACCATATTTCTGACACCCATTTGGCCCACAGATGCCGGAAAAGAGAAAAAAAGGGCCCAGACACAGTGTCACGCGGAGCGTCATATCTTACTAGGCTGCAAGCCTCCTGACTGGGTTTAGACACCCAACCCGCCCGCACCGCCACCCATGAAAGCACACTGGGAGAGGAACCGGCATTCCTGGAAAAATTCAAAGCAATGCTGCAACAAGAACTAGCCGCGACGGCAGCCGGAATAACAGCCAACATCTCCAAACAAATACATGAACTCGGTCAGAAGACAGATGTCTTAGAACAGAAAGTTGACGACATAACCACCGTTCTAGATGCACATGAGCAGGACATCGCCGAGCTACACAAGCAGTTGCAAGAGGCCATGGTCAAAATAGAGGACTCTGAGAACCGCTCCAGGCGCAATAACCTTCGTATTCGGGACCTACCGGAAACCATCACTGACATACAGGCCGTGGTCCAGGCTATTTTCTCCAAGCTAACTTAGCACCTGAACGCCTGGAATGCGATTGAATACTCCGCGCCCTAAGACCACAACGCGAGGGGGATCCCCCGCGGGATATTATCCTGTGCTTGCATTACCATCAAACACAAGTCGCCATCCTGAAAGCTTCACCCTGCCTCACCCCACAAGCCATCCCAATCCTCTCCCGTTTTGCCCATTTGGAACAAGGTCGGGGCCTCTCCTCGGAAAAGATTCAGTCTCTTCAGGTTTGCTACGCTTTCTCTCATCACAACCACTGTGTTTTGGTTCATTGAAATCCAGATCACCCAACTACGGTAACATGCCTACATTCTCCTTTTTATTATCGGTTGACCCAGAATATCCACCCTCAGGAACTTTAAACATATTGTTTTCCCCTTATGGAAGTGCCAAGGGCCACTTTAAGCACATTCCCTGATGAAACCGCTTTCACCCTGACTTAGTCCCTTCAGGGGTCGGCGCTGAGGGAGTTATTCGAATGACCCCCACAAGTCAGTCACCTCGACTTCCACCCAGCATTGGGGAGGGGGCCAAATGGACACTTGACTGTTGATTCAAGTTCAGTTCCAAGTATTTTCTGTTTTTCTCTCTATTTTTACTTTTTTTTTCTTGATTTTTAAAACAGCTCTGATATGCCTTGTTTTTGGTGTTTTATATACTCTTATTTCCCATTGTACATTATGTATTCTATTTTATTGCCATTGTAATAGGGGCATGGGTAAATTAACTGTCATGTGTATTTATCCAAAATGAGTCTAAAAATAGTATCTTGAATTGAATTCCCCCTTAAAAAGGAAAAAGGCTTTCTCCTATTATACTTCTGTTCACGCAGATATAATTTACCTTCATGAAACCTACTTCTCTAAAAACTCATTCCCCGAATTTTTGCATAAGAAACTCCCTATTGTATATATGTCTAACAGTGACAATAAGACAAAAGGGGTAGCAATCTGCATATGAGCTGGCTTACCTATTCAGCTTATTGATAAATTTGCGGATGCAGAGGGGAGGTTCCTAGCCCTGAAAGTTATAATCAATGATGAGAAACTAACCCTGATTTCATATTATGCTCCCAATACAAGTCTTTTGAAAAGTTATCCGCTTTTGTGTCAAACTGGGCCGAGGGTAACATTATTATGGGTGGAGACTCCAATGTTGGCCTTGACAAATACTGGGATAGACCATTAATTAACCAACAACCTCTAATGGATCAACCCCAACCTTCCACTGAGGGTAATAAGATTGGCAAACTCTGCACTGGTATAGGTTTGGTAGAGATTTGGAGGGAATTACACCCTGGCATTAAACAGTTTACCCACTACTCAGCCCCCCACAAACTATATACCAGAATCGATGTTTGGATTTCTCAATCATTGACAACCTCACCACAAACATCCAAGGTGCTGACCGTCCCCTCGTCTGACCACTCCCCTCTTTCCTACAACATTTCATTCCACAAAACTCCCAAAAACTTCTCCAGGTGGTGGCTAAATTAACTACTATTGAAGAATCCCAAATATTTTTCCAAAAATCGAAAGCTCTCTTAAAGACTACTTTGCCAACAATTTGGGTTCAATAACATCATACACTATGCTACTGCAACTTCGAGAGGTGGTGCACAAACAATTCTACCGCCCCTAAAGCTGTCTCTTTACTATATCGTAATATGGTCTCTCCGGCTAATGTCACAGTCTTAAATTATATCAAATCTTGGCAAAAAGAATTGGAGATTACTTTAACAGAAGAAGATTGGGTAAAGGCATGGGATAACCTAAAACATAGCTCAAGGAATACCATTATCTCTGAAGCGGGGTATAAAGTCCTCTTCAGATGGTACCTGACGCCCGTGAGATTGGCTAGGATACATCATACTCATCTAGATAACTGCTTTCGGGGTTGCTCATCCTCAGGCACCATGACACACATATGGTGGTCGTGCCCAAGAGTGACAAGATTTTGGACTCGGGTTTACAATATGATTTTCTCTATTCTGCAACTTAACCTAGTAAAGGCCCCATCTGAAGCCCTCTTGGGAGTTCCCTCTAATTGAGTTCCTACTCTGAAGCTCAAATTATTGAATCATATTTTCCTAGCCGCTAGGCAAACCATTGCTAAGTCATGGAAATCTCCTAACATCAATTTTACAATGTTTAAAAGCAAACTGGACTGGATCTTCATTAAAGAGAGACTCTCTGGCCTAGCCTCTGAAACTCTTCCAAAAGTAATGAAGATTTGGCAGCCTTGGATTTCATTTAGGTTTGGCGATTGTAGAAGGTCCCCATAGGCTAATTGTAGAAGGTCCCCATAGGCTAACATAGCACTTCGGCAGGTTTAATTTGGCAAGTTTTGAAGTCAAAGTTTTTTTTAAAGAGACAGTACTTCGCTTGAACGGTCAAATATTCGAACGATTTTTACTTCGAATCAAAGTCGAAGTAAATTCGTAGTCGTAGTATCCTATTCGATGGTCGAAGTTTCCAAAAAATTACTTCGAATTTTTTTACTTCAAAAATTCCCTCGAATTCATTTCGACCCTTAGTAAATCTGCCCCTTGGTATAAAGAAATCATTGCTTTTAGTGGTTTAATTGATATATTTGTGATTTCATTGTATTCTACATTGTTCTGTGTTACTTATTTTTTGTCCATGGAAATTTTGTATGTCTGCTGTATATCCATTTGGCTGTCTCTGTACGCTACATAGTATGGTACAGGTATGGGATCCCTTATCCGGAAACCAGTTATTCAGAAAGCTCTGAATTATTATAGACTCCATTTTATCCAAATAATCCAAAATGATTTAATTTTTCTCTGTAATAATAAAACAGTAGCTTGTACTTGATCCCAACTAAGATATAATTAATCCTTATTGGAGGCAAAACCAGCCTATTGGGTTTATTTAATGTTTACATGATTTTCTAATAGACTTAAGGTATGAAGATCCAAATTACAGAAAGATCCATTATCCAGAAAATCCCAGGTTCCGAGCATTCTGGATAACAGGTGCTATACCTGTGTGTGTGTGTGTGTATATATATATATATATATATATATATATATATATATATATATATATATATATATATATATATATATATATATATATGCATATTGGGCAACAAACTTTTTAATAGACTCCTCGGGGCAGATTTACTAAGCAGCGAATTTTCGCCAACGTCCGTTTTGCACCCATCGCAACACTTCGCCAGTTGCAAATGTGCTCAGACCAAGCCAATTCATTAATATGCGGAGTTTCGTCCTGGGCGATGAACGCTGGCGACTTTTCGCTAGCATTACTTCGGCAGTGTGAGCATTTCATAGCGAAGATGTGCTAGCGTTCATTTGTGCCAAGCAAAAATTCGCTAGTAATCTTGCGCTTAGGTCAATAGGGCAGGAAATTTAAAGTTGTATGGATGTCTTTATTATAAATGTTTTTGCAAATGGTTTAAGTTACCAGTTTATATTACACATGTCCAGGGAACCTTAATTAAGACGAGAGTTAATATAATGCCCTACAAATGAGCCCACTGTAAAATTAATGTTCCATATGCAATAAAATGCGTGGAGAAAACGGCTTACCCAAAAAAGTAAGTTAGGACTTTTGCAGCCAATCCCGCTTAAAAATAGGAAAGGTCGCCAGCGTTTTTTGAACTTTAATGCATTTTCAGCGCACAGAATATGATGTATGTGACAGAAGATTGAGGAAGTTCTAGCTACTTTATAACACTTCATCTAGTCTGAGGTGTATATGTATATTTTCATTTGGGTGCCTCTGTCCCACATAGTTTGGTAAGTCTATGCATATTGGGCATCAAAGTGTTCAGTAGACCCCAGGCATTCAAACTTAGGGTGTTTTTTCTTGATACCTAATGCTGTGTGGGAGATAAGATGCTAGAAAAAGCTTTGAAACCATTTTATGTATTTCTTTCCATAATTTGGATCTTCATACCTACTAGTCTAGTCTACTAGAAAAATCATATAAACGTTAAATAAACCCACTAGGCTGGTTTTGCCTCCAATAAGGATCAATTATATCTCAGAATCAAATACAAGCTACTGCTTTATTATTACAGAGAAAAAGGTAATCATTTTTAAAAATTTGAGTCAATGGGAGATGGCCTTTCCATAATTCTGAGCTTTCTGGATAACGGGTTTCCATATAACGGATCCCATACCTGTAGTTTGGAGTAGAAAGACATTTTCAGCTGAATGTGTACTTTCCAAAACTATATTATTTTGGGTGGTCAATGTATTATTTTGTGTTTTTACCCCATAAAAAAAGCATTATTCAGTAGCTGACGTGACTTCATGTCATCTATAGAAGACAGAAATCTCCTTAAAACTTTATCTGGTATTGGCATGTTTGAGGCTTTCCAAAGGAGTTGAATTTTTGTGCATTAAGTAAAATATTTTTCTGGTATAAATCCCTATATCATGAAAAACCGAACATTTTCAGTTTTTTTTTTGGTATTTAGAGCTCTAAATCTTGTTCCAGAAGTTGAACACTCTCCTGAAAAAAAGTATTGTTTTCATTGGTAAACTACCCCCCCCCCTCCCAGGAAATGCCTGTAAAGGGATGAGAGCACAAAATGTTCAAAAAACATCTGGTACTGAACGCACTTAAATGGTTAAACCTACCTACCCATGTCATACTGCTCTGCCCGTCATTGCTTTATGTGTAAGTTACACAAGTTTCTAAGCATTCAGTGCTGGTTTTGTTGCAGTTTTGATGCAATTTTGTAGATAACTGACTTTATGATCAATGTCAAAAGAGATGAAAGCTGGGCATGACTAAGATGGCGACCTGAGTAGACGTGCTTTCTAATGCTCCGCACCATCGCTTGACATTCTGACAAATATTGCAGGCTACGCCAAGAAATATCAGTAATACCTGAACCCGCAAGATATCCGGATAACTAATGGGGAAATATGGGAACAATACCCGAAAACTGACTTGATCCGTACTTAAAAGCCTCCCAAAGTTCCAACCAGGCCTCTGAGGGAGACCCCCCATCACCAGAGTCAGAGCACAAGGCACCAGTGGCCCCAACCTCTGAACCGACAACTGCATAAATCCTCTCGCCCGTTAAAGGAACACATGCCTCCACAACGGCAGAGCTTGAAACAATAAAGGTGGAACTTTCCCTGTTGCAACAGGACCTCCAGAACCTGCGGGAGCGCACAACTGAAACTGAGCGCAGGGTGTCAGAAGTGGAAGACACATTTCGCCCAATACTGGAGGAGCTGACCTTCACTGCAATCGCTGAATAGTAAAGCAGAGGATCTGGAAAACAGGCACTGTCGGAACAACGCAACTCCCCAGAGGCCTTCTCAGAACACTGGCTGAAGCAGACCCTGGGAACAGACTTGTTCTCTCCTTCTTGGTAATTGAGTGCGCCCATCGCATATCTCTAATCCAAGGCCATTTATCGTGCGCTTCCTAAATTATCGTGACAGAGACTCGAATGGCGCAAAAGAAAGGCCCCCCTTACCTGGAATGGCTGTTCTATCTCAATGTATCCAGATTATTATCCAGCAATACAAAAGCAGTGGGCCTCCTACCAGGGAATTAAGAAAAGGCTTTGCGAGGCTGGAATAACAGATGCTATGCTTTACCCGGCAAAATTGAAAGTTGTAGAGGGAGATGCAACCCATTTCTTCCTGATGCCACACGATGCAGACCAATGGATGGATATGCGAGGACGGCAGGCAAATCCACCACAGTACACACCGGCAATAGCACCATAACCTGGAACTGGTGAGTACTGTGCCCACACGGCTGCTCCACTGCCCACACCTAAACTGCAAATCCTTCACCCACTAAGCGAAAGCTGCACCCTATGTCAGGCTTATGCCAATGCACATGGAGATATGTCATTAAAGCTACGCAAACCTATCATGATTGAGTGAGGGTTAATAACGGGACAATATCTAAAATACCCAATAGAACTACTCTGGAAGGAAAACTGGCTACACAACTGACATGAGCTGTCTGTATACTGTAGAGCCTGCCCGTGACCCTAAATATACTCTCTGAAAGCATAATGGAGGCACTCACATATGATTTAGAGGGACTCAAGAAACAGAATTTAACCGAGATGCTATTGGGCAGTACTGTGGGAGCACAAGCTGGATAACACTGCTGATCTGGCGAGACCACTCTCTCTCACTCACCATAGGCTCTGTGTATAATCCCTCCTAAGGAATTTTGTGGGCGCCTACATGGGCTGTAACTCAGACATACCCCTCACATCTGCTACTGGTTCAGCTGGCAAGTTGACTTGCAATGATGTCCTGCTTAATGCGGTGAAGGCGCAGTAGTTCTCACGGGGACTGAGTATTTATACCGCATAATTCTTGATACTCCTCCAATTATAAATTTGTTCTGGTCATAGGCCATCTAACCTTGATGTGCAGGGAGGGAAGGGAATGAAATAAGTTGTGGACTTTTCTTGTTGATTATATGTTATTAATGTTTATTAGGCATGTTACTATACAACGCCCCAACACAGCACAGGGCAAAGGGAATGCATAACAGATCCCAGTCACATGTAACATTATTAATTCTGATATACAGTCAATATGGGAGATGTTAAACTGATCTCATGGAATGCCAAAGGACAAATTCTAAAGTTCAAGAGAGCCTTGGTCTTTGATTATGTAACCAGGCACAAACCCAACCTCCTCCTATTGCAGGAGACACATCTGGTAGGGCAACAACTGTTGGCCCTCAGGAAACGCTGGGTTGGCCACACTCTTATTCTACTCACTCTAGGGGGATATCTGTATTGGTCTGGAAAACCCTGCAGTTCAACCTCATTAATATCTCTACAGATCACTATGGTCGGTACATAGTGCTCCATTGCAGGATAAATAACCAAGATATAATAGTTAATCTATACATGCCTCCCCCATTCTATAAAGAAACACTAGACCTGGTATTTATGAAGGTGTCAGCATACCTCCCATGCCCAGTGTGTATTGTGGGGGATTTGATGGACCCACAAATGGATAGACTTCCCATAGCACCACACCAGACCCGGGCCCTGGGATTAATTGTTGGCGACAACATAAATTTCCCCTTGAAAAACAATTCTCCTGCCACTCTCTATCCCGGATAGATATGGCTATTGCCTCCCCAGACTTTGTGAAGGGGGTAAAATATATCAAATACTTACCAAGAGCATACGCCCTTATACCTGCTACTTAACACCGCACCCAAACAAGGGCAATCCCTTTGGAGACTCTCTCCCATGTGGCTTAATAATACTAAGTGGTGGACGCATGCACCTCTGAGTACAGTTCATACTGGGAAATAAATGCAGTAACAGGCAATTCCAATATGGTTAGGGAGGCATCCAAGGCAGTAGCTCGGGGAACACTTATTTTAGATATTAGAGCACGCACTGTGGTGGCTAAGCAAGTAATTGCTGATGCGGAGAAAGAGGTCCAAATAGCTGAAACGGCCTATTATGAGGGAGATGGAAATACCACCCATCAAACACTGGTACTAGCTCAGAGAAACTTGAACTAGCACAAACAGCCATAATCAGGATAAAAAAAATGGTTTTTGTCCCCTTGGTTCAGAGAGTCTTTGACCAAGGGGACAAAAATGGGAAGACTTTGGCATACCTAGCTAAAACAGCCCAGCCGTCTACGCTAATCTGTAGAATAAAAACACCAACAGGCTCATGCATACAGTATCTGACCCAATTGAAATAGCAGAAGTATTCTCATATCACTTTGCAAACCTATATACTTTGAGGGCTGAGTATTCTGACTCTGAACTGAACAGTTTCTGCAGTCAATCCCCTTTCCCCGACTCCCCAATGCAGAATCAGCTTATTTGGACAGCCAAATTTCACTGGGGGAAGTCGTAGAGGCCATTGGTAGCCTCCCCATGGGGGAAGACCCCAGGCCTTGACGGCCTACCAACAGCTTGGTACCAGCTGCTTAGGGATGATCTTGCCTCATGACTCCATACTACCCTGTTAGAGGCCATGAGTGCAGGCACTCTCCCTCAATCCTTCTACTCAGCATTGATTGTTCTCATAATGAAATTGGGGAAAACCCCCGGACCTGTGCGACTCCTATTGCCCTATTTCACTCATTAATATGGACGTTAAAGACTTGGAGAAGATCCTCTCCAAACGACTTAATAAGTGTGATAACCTCGATTATTCACCCAGATCAAACAGGCTTTATGTCCAACAAAAGCATTTGATTCAGTGGAGTGGAGATATCTGTGGAAGGTCTTGGAATATTTTGGTATAGGCCCCAATTTTATAGCCTGGCTCAAACTTCTCTATCTAACCCCAGTCGCACAGGTAAGGGTCAATAACACCCTTTCCAAAACATTTTCCCTCTCTCGGGGCATTAGACAGGGTTGCCCACTCTCCACTCTTCTCTTTGCCCTGGCAATAGAGCCGTATGCCATCATGGTCCGGCAGACCCCTGAGGTTATAGGACTCAAATGTGGGAGGATTGAGGAAAGAATTGCACTAGACGACCTCTTATTATTTCTGGCAGATCCACAAGACTCTCTAAAAATGGCAATCCAACTGGCTAACAAATTTCGTAGCTACAGCGGACTGGTTATCAATAAAGAAAAATCAGTCCTTGTCTCACTAGATGTTGTACCAGGGGAAGAGGCAAATATGGTGGGTACCTAAATTCTGATACCTTGGCATGCTCATCTCCAAAGAAATACAAAACTATATACCAGATAATATTGATCCAGCAATATAAAAATTTAAAGTAGCTTCTAGCCACTGGGTTAATTTGCCGCTAACAGTATGGGGCAGAGTAAATCTATTTAAAATGATATACCTTCCTAAATTCCTGTGCTTTTTACAAAATGCACCATCATGGATCTCCCCGCAGATCTATAAGCGTATTGACTCCATCCTTTTGCCCTTTGTGTGGGCAAATGAACCTCCCAGGGTGGACAAACTGACACTCATGGCCCCAATAAACAAGGGAGGACTGGCCCGTCCCCACCTACAAATGTACTACTATGCTAGCCAGTTAGCTTTTATACACAATTGGTTTAACTCAGATTCCCAAAAACCCCTTACAGCATTACATGCTAATTTGGCAGGTTCTCTAGAGGCAAAAAGGAACCCGCCCTACAGGACACCCAAAGTTACCCCTGAATTGCCCTTCACTATACTGCACACAAAAGGCATGAATACTCGCCACCAAGGCATTATCTAAAGCTGCCCACTTGCCCTCCCCCCACACACCACTGTGGAGAAACTCAAAGCTTCATCACCTGCTACACCTCCCAGATTTTAATTACTGGCCCAAATTAGGAGTGCATCACCTATCTGACATGCTAATTAACAACTCTCTCCCAACCCCTGCTCAGATGGCAAATAAGATGAACCACCCAAGGCAAGATTGTGGGACCCTAACCCCCAAAAACTGGTCTCTGATCTATAATTTCCTCCCTTGGAAAACCATTTCTACAGGCCAAAATTAAATGGACTAAGATTATCCCCCCTCCTTGATGACACAATGGAGGATGCAACAGGGGATCTATATAATTCCCTAATCTGTACAAAGGACAAGATGGTGCAACTCCAGATTATCCACTGCACATACCGTATATTACCCCACTCAGACTCAAAGTTATGTAAAGGAGTCCGGATGGTAAATGTCATCACCTAGATGTTGATTTGTTCCACTTGTTATGGTTCTTGTCCCGTCATACACAGATTTTGGGCCAAAGTGGTAGCCTTCTTGACCAATGAATCTGCTAGGATTAGTGGACGACCTAGCACCCCCAATCAAAACCAGATACCTGCTACGAACTCCTCCTCTTTTATGCAAAGAAACAGCCTCCCTAAAACAGTGGACATAACTGGTTAATAGCAGGCTCCAGATCATAAAACTAACATACCTAGCAAGACACTGTCCCCAAAAGTTTGAAAAGATCTGGGAACCATGGCTGGAGGCCTGCCCTGAAGCAAAGCCTATGATAGAATAAATCTAAACTAGCTGGAACACCCTAGGGATTGCTTACTGATAACCCCACATATTACCATTACTGTTGAAATTATATAGTTCTGTGTGACTACCTGAGGCAGATATGTTTATATCACCTCTATTTTGCTTGAATACAACCATGCTACTTTTGTGTTGATATGCTACGGTCCTGAGAGTCCAAATATGTGCAACCTTGAAATGTTTAATTTGTTGTGTGTTTAAAAAGCAAAATAAAAATCTTTGTAAAAAAAGAAAAAAAAAAGAAAGCTAAAAATATAGAAACCCCTTTGGAACTCCATTCAGTTATAGCCAAGGCAGAAGGTGCAAGAATTGTGAGAACAAGGTCACACAATCCTGTTCTGCAGTAATTGTCTGCATGGCTGTGTGGTTGTTTGTTGCAAGGCAGGTTCCTAATATGCTGTGTCTGTTTACCTATGCCATTACAATGAAGTACTCAATCAATGGCCATTCAAATTATGTGACTGGTTACAGAGCACCAGCAAGTTCTCAGTGTGCCAGGTTCAAAATAGTTACATAGTTAGTTAAATCGGGAAGAAAAAAGACAAAGTTAGTATAGGTTTGGGTATATAGAATTTAATTAAAAGTAGGGATGGGTGTATGTATGGATGGATGCTGGGTTTTCATTTGGACGGGTTGAACTTGATGGACTTTGTCTTTTTTCAACCCAATTTAACTATGTAACTATGTAACTATGTAAAGTCCATCAAGTTCAACCCTTGCAAATGAAAACCCAGCATCCACACAAACACCCCTCCATACTTTCACATAAATTATATATACCCATACCTATACTAACTATAGAGTTTAGTATCACAATAGCCTGATATTAGGTCTGTCCAAAAAATCATCCAAGCCAATCTTAGAGGCATTAACTGAATCAGCCATCACAACATCACCCGACATGCATTCCACAACCTCACTGTTCTGACTGCGAGGAACCACCTACGTAGCTTCAAATTAAATTTCTTCTCTTCTAGTATCACAATAGCCTTTGATATTATGTCTGTCCAAAAAAATCATCCAAACCATTCTTAAAGGCATTAACTGAATCAGCCATCACAACATCACCCGGCAGTGCATTCGACAACCTCACTGTCCTGACTATGAAGAACCATCTACGTTGCTTCAAATTAAATTTCCTCTCTTCTAGTCTAAAGGGGTGGCCTCTGGTACGGTGATCCATTTTATGGGTAAAAAGGTCCCCTGCTATTGGTCTATAATGTCCTCTAATGTACTTGTAAAGTATAATCATGTCCCCTCGCAAGCACCTTTTTTCCAAGAGAAAACAACCTCAGTCTCCCCTCATAATGTAAGTCTTCCGTCCCCTTAACCAATTTAGCACATCTCTGCACTCTCTCCAGCTCATTTATATCCCTCTTAAGGACTGGAGTCCAAAACTGCACTGCATACTCCAGATGAGGCCTTACCAGGGACCTATAAAGAGGCGTAATTATGTATTCATCCCTTGAGTTAATGCCCTTTTTTATGCAAGACAGAACTTTATTTGCTTTAGTAGCCACAGAATGACACTGCCCAGAATTAGACAACTTATCTACAAAAACCTCCCAACACACTGCCATTTAGTGTATAACTTGCATTTATATTATTTTTGTGCATAACCTTGCATTTATCAACATTAAACCTAATTTTCCAGTTCGCTGCCCAGTTTCCCAACTTAGACAAATCACTCTGCAAAGTGGCAGCATCCTGCATGGAACCTATAGTATTATCTGCAAAAATAGAAACAGTCCTTTCAATGCCCACCTCCAGGTCATTAATAAACAAGATGAAAAGCAAGGGACCTAGTACAGAGCCCTGCTGTACTCCACCAACAACACTGGTCCAATTAGAAAATGTTCCATATACCACCACTCTTTGTAGTCTTTTAGCCAGTTCTCTATCCAGGTACAGATACTATGTTCAAGGCCAACATTCCTTAATTTAACCAGTAACCTTTTGTGTGGCACTGTATCAAATGTTTTAGCAAAGTCTAAGTAAATCACATCCACTGCCATCCCAGAATTGAGGTCCCTGCTTACATTCTCATAAAAAGAAATTAAGTTAGTCTGGCAAGATCTATTATGCATAAAACCATGCAGGCACACACTCATAGTATTATGATTTGCTATAAAGTCCAGGATCTTATCCTTTATTAACCCCTCGAAAAGCTTTCCTACCACTGATGTAAGACTAACTGGCCTATAGTTTTGAGGCTGAGAATGGGATCCTTTTTTGAATAGAGGAACCACATTAGCGATTCGCTAGTCTGTCGACACTATGCCAGACCTCAATGAATCCTCAATGAATCCTGAAAAATTAAGTAAAGAGGTTTGGCAAGTACCCTGGGATGAATACCATCTGACCCCGGACCTTTGTTTATCTTAACATGTTCTAGTCTCTTTTGAAATTCCTCATGTGTGAACCATGCATCATTAGCTGTATTACAAGCACTGGGACTATTAATACACAAGTTTCAGTGAGTCATGTGACAGAAATTACATCATTATAACTGATAACATCAGAACTCACCGTTTAAGGATAACATTTACAAGATATTCATGGTTTTTGTGTATTATAAGGATATAATTAGGGATGGGCGAATTTGAAAAAAATTTGCCACCGACGCACATTAAAGTTTTTTTTTGATGCGCGTCTTTTTATTTTGACGCACATCATACAAGTCTATGGACGTCATTTTTTCGGCGAACCAAGGCAAAAAAATTCGCCCACTCCTAGATATAATTTACAGTTTGGTCCCATAGGGAAATGACCAGACTGTAGGTATGTGTATATATATATATATATATATATATATATATATATATATATATATATATTTATTTATTTTGCGGGAATTAGCGTTTGGTAGGCAGGTAGTATAGGATTTTGGAGCTTAGAGACAGGGACACCAAGGTTTAGGACAAAACACAGCTTTATTAAGCACTGGACATTCCCATCAAAAAGGCAACAGAAAAATGTTCAGGTTACAGTTCAACTTCACTGTAGAACATGCAGGGTACAGTTCAGTAAATATACTACAAAACATTCAGGTTCCCCCCCCCCTCTGGTCACTCACCATCAAGGGAAACTCTCACCCTCTTGCACTTTGAAGTATTTGGGCTTCACACTCAGCCCTGCTGGCTTACCCTCCTCGGATTCAGACTCACTAGCCTCTACCAGTCCTTTTCTCTTTCTTTCCCCACAAGGGATTTAGGCTCCAAGCTCTGGAACTCTCTTGCTGGCAGAAAAGATCCTTCTGCCCAGCTCTGTCTCTCACAGCACCTCACTTCCCTGGAGAGCCCTGAGCTGTGCTCACATAGCCCTTTTACATTGCCAGGTAGATCCCCTCTCAGCTGCCACTTAATTACCTGGCTGAGAGGGAATATTAACCCTACCTGAGCTGAGTATCCCTCTGCAACACCTATCTTGCAGTTTAAATGTACTCTTTTCCATGTACTTTCCTGCAAGACAGTGGTGTCACTATATATATATATATATATATATATATATATATATATATATATATATATATATATATATATATATATATATATATATATATATATACACACACTATATATATATATATATATATAAATATATATATATATATATATATATATATATATATATATATATACACACACACATAATTAATAACAATTCGTCAGTTGTGTAGAATTGAATGTCACATACATATTTTTGGGTTTATATCCCTTTAAAGGAATTGTTCAGTGTAAAAATAAAAACTGGGTAAATAGATAGGTTGTGCAAAATAAAAAAAGTTTCTAATATAGTAAGTAAGCCAAAAATGTAATGTATAAAGGCTGGAGTGATTTGCTTCCTGCTTTAAGATAAAGTACAGCAACATTTTTGCTGGGGTTACAGACCTACATGAATACATATGTACATGCATCCATTGAGAGTAACAATGTCTGTTTTGTGTACTGCCTATTAGCCCTAGCAAGATTAATTGCATAATTCTCTTGCTTTTTTTTTTTACTCTGTAATAATAAAACAGTACCTTGTCCTTGATGGTAATTAAACTAAATGAATCCATATTGGTGGGCAGACTTTCGAGTTTTTTTGTTTTTTTCAACACAGGAGATTTTGTAGAATGGTGTCGATTCTACAGAACTCATCCTACAAGTCAGATATAGTTGCATGGATTAAAATATAATGGGGGCGATCCAAAAATCTGATGTGTAAATGACATATCTGCCATCCGATCCGATATGACACACCTGTCTGATAGGAAGGCAGTATGCTGCGTCTTCATCCGACAAAATAAAAACCGATGATGTCAGAAAGTCTTTTTTTTTTTTTTTCATTGAAATACATTGGATTGTACATGCATGAACAAAAGTCTGACTTTATCTGATCAGACATTACAATACAGCTTGGGGGGTGATCAGATTTCGTAGCATCCTACAAATCTTATGTAGTTGGGTGGTGTTGCATGGCAAGATCAGATAAAATCTGATCAAAATTTTCCAGTGTGGTTTATAACCTTTATGGTATGGTGATCCAAATTATGAAAAGATCTCTGATCTCAAAAAAGCCCAAGTCTCAAGCATTCCAGATAATAGATCTCATGCCTGTACATCGAAAACAAAGAATACCATTATATGAACCTTACCTTTTGAACCAAGTCTTCGAATCTCTCCTACAAGCAGATTAACTTCATGGTCTACATTCATTGTTGTTAAACTAGAGCAAGAGAAAGGTCAACATGAGTTAAATTAATTACAATAAATCTGTAAAAATCTTGTATTTTTAGATAACCTCTGATACAACATTATGGAAAGTAATTCAACCTGCTCACATCTTCAAATTTCTGCCAAGATCTTTTTCACCTGATTTGCTCCCATCAGGTCTACTGGAAGCATTTTTTTTTTCAACAAAAAGTTCATTGAGGAATCATGCAAGTTACGCAACAGGTTCTTACCGAAAGAATATGGCATGAATGTGCTGCAGAATGCCTTTAAGATGGCATTAGATTTGGACAAGGGTTGAACTCAGTTTTTGAAATAAGTTGTTACTGTTAGTTTGGAAGTGAAGCACGTTTTAGTAACTAGTAGAATCGAAACATTTAATTACTTTGTAAAGCAATGGACATATTGATAAAGTATTCAAATATTATAACAAGGGAATTCATATTGCATTGTAAGTTACATATACAACCATAAGAGTTGCAACAATAGGAGGTCTCAGCCTAGTAGAACTTGGTTTAAGGGGCAGATTTATTAAGGTTCGAGTTGTGCTTTCTATGGAAATTCAAGTTTACGAGGTGATTTTTTTGGTCAAAACTCAAATTTTTGGGTAAAAAAAAAAAAACCTTGAATTTGAGATTTATTAAACCCCTACCCTGGAAATGGCTTGAATTCGAAAATACACCATCTAAAGTCAGTCAAGGTCATGTAGCAGTCAATGGCAGAGGTCCCTTGAACCATTTGAAGATGTTAATAACCTTCATGATGTTCGAGTTTTTTTTCCCTGAGGTTTTGCCCAAAAACTCTATTTTGATCTATCATTTTGCCAAAAACGGGATCAATTCAAGTTTTCGGGTTTTGCAACTTGAACTCGTTGAATCAAGTTTTTCCCATTTGAGTTTTTTCTTTAAGAAGAAACCACTCGAGTTGTGAGTTTATAAAAAAAACTAACATTTGACCGTTGATGAACTACCTAAATGTATATGTAACTTCGGCTATCACTTTGGTACTGGAACTCTTATCCGGCACATGGGTGAGCGCCCTCTGAAATCCAGAAACAGCACATTTCCAAATAGATCCGGCAACACCTTCTCCAAAATCCAGACATCCACTCCTTTAACTCTATAAGTGCGATCGCCCAGGGGCCCTAGGCTGTAACAGGAGCATGAAATCTAAGTGTTTGCAGCAGTCTCTACTTCACATGGCACAAATTTAGGGGTGGCATGCTGCCAAGCCACACCTGAATTTTACGCACTGAAGTTTTCTACACATCCTGACCCCAGTGCTGTGTGTCTGAGCTAAAAGGATGATCCTGGGGATGGCAGGAGGAGTGGGGGACAGGGCAGCCTCTGGGCGCCCGGTTTGAAATCCAGCACTGACTGCCCTTAGGCCAACCTCTGAGGTCTCGGTTTGCAGGATAAATGATTTAGAAAAATCCAGATTTTTTAAAAAGTCTTTAAAGATTGGCAAACAGTTTTTGAGGTTGTCAAAAGCCCTCTAACACTCATGTGACCATACCACCTCTGTAGGCACTGTTCTTTGTCAAGTCTGTAAGTGGAGACAATCATTGTGCAGTGGGGAATAAAGCAACGGTAGTAGCCAGCGAACCACTGTTTTATCCAATGTGGAAACATACCCAGGGTGAAATTTAGATCTCACCCTTATCGTCTTCCTCACAGTAGAAAAGGTCTTGTGAGGAAGGAGCTGGCAGAAATGCTTAAACTGGTGGTTATTGTGGAATCTAATAGTGATAGTCCCATAGTCCTGGTCCCCAAGCCAGACAGGTCAGTAAGGTTTTGTGTTGACCTGTGCAAGGATGCAGTGTCTTAATTGATGCTTACCCAATGCCACATATGGATTAGACTCCTTAGGTGAGGCAGCTTACATATCTACCTTAGACCTAGCAAGGGCTTTTGGCAGATTCCATTTGAGGAAAAATCTAAACCCAAAACTGCCTTTGCAACTCCCTATAGTTTATACCAATTTACTATGATGATATTTGGCCTGCATGGGCCCCAGCTACTTTCCAAATGCTCATGGATATGGTGTTGCTCCCTCAAGGTTATGCTGCTGCCTAATTTTATGACATTGTAGTTTATAATAAAACTTGGCAAGGTCATCTGGACCGCTTCAGGGCTGCTTTCGCTCCTTAAGAGAAGCAGGCCTGACCTCAAATTCCAAATTTTTTCTCCCCCATAAAATAGCTTGGGCAATAAGCCTGTAGAGTCTTGTGGGGCTTGCTAAACTGCACAGAGTAGGAAAGGGAGCAATTTGTCCCAGTTTTTATTTTCAGAGTTTACAAATTTTCTTACCATGCTCTTTAAAGTCCAGTTGAACCTGTTAACCAACCCATCAGTTTTTGGGTGATACACTGAGGTTTTTATAGAGTGTTTAAAATATTAAGCCGATTAGTAAATAACTCCAATTATTGGAACATGACAGCGCAGAAACCAGCACAATTAACATCATTTATGCTTGATGATTTGCGATGACCCCAAGCTTGGCTTCTCAACAGCTACTTAAATCACACGGAGCAGAACTAGTATGTGTAAGAACTTTGATAGATGATTGGAGTCAGGACCAAGGATGTTGCTGCTATGCAGATTTAACAGATAAAAGTCCAATTCACAGTACGAAAGGGTTAAACAATTCAAGGGCGATTTCCAGGCAAAATCCAAGAATCAGTCAACACAGCAGTTTAGAGCAGCCAGGAACACTTCAGTAGTAGAACCTATATTCGGACAATGAATCCAAGAACTCCAGCAGTTTTTATTTCGAATTTGGTGCCAAAAACAATGCACAATGAGCTGATGTCATATTGCTGTGAAGCACATTAATCATAGGTGCCACCATTTTGAAAAAGACGCCATTGGGTGCTCCTCACACAACTGCTCTCACAAAGGGAACATCTATTAAAAGCAAGTATTAAAGGGGCAGGTTTGGGTTTCATTTGGATGGCGACTGGCAATCTGGGCATACAGCACAAAAAAGGGAGAATTGTTTCATACTTACCGTAATTCTCCTTTCCTGGTCACGCTCCATATCAGCAATACACCTGGGAGGCCCCTCCCATTCCTGCCCCCAGCTCAGATAGTCCCTCCCTCTCTAAACTTATAAAGGTACCCCGAGACTCACCTCCTTGTCTAGTACCAAGTTTCCACTACTAGGGCGGGAAATGCTGATATGGAGAGTGACCAGGAAAGGAGAATTACGGTAAGTATGAAACAATTCTCCCTTTTCCTGGTCACTCCATATCAGCAATACACCTGGATTTACCAAGCCATACAAAAAGGGGTGGGAAGAACAAGACTCCAGACTATCATACTGCAAAAAGTCTAATATCTTAAGAAACAAATGCGAGCCGAGATACTGCTGCAAATGCATGATTGCTGGAAACCGAAACACCCAGTAAATAATGTCTAATGAAGGTCTTTGCAGAAGACCAAGTAGCCACCTCGCAAATTTGTGAAGTTGGAACCTCCGCTAATGCTGCCCAGGATGCAGCAATCGCCCTAGAAGAATGAGCCTTCAAACCCTCCGGAGCTAGCTTGCCTTGAGATTCATATGCTTTAGAAATACAAAGGCATATCCATCTGCTGATCGTTGTGGTTGAAGCTTCCTGTCCCTTGTGACAACCTGCCGGAATAATGAACAGTCTGTCGGACTTCCTAAAAGGTTTCGTTATCTCCAAATAACGAACCAGACATCGAACTGGATCAATCTTATGCATGTCTTCCAACTCTGCCTCTTCCGATCTGAATTTGGGGAGAATGACTTCCTTCTTTAAATGAAAGGATGACACCACCTTTGGTAGAAATGTTTTGTCTGGCTTAAGGATAACTCTGTCATGTAAGAAAAGGATATGGCCTGGACTACAGGAAAGAGCCTGCAATTCCCCCACTCTGGAAGCTGAAGCTATAGCTACCAGAAAAAGGGTCTTGCGAGTCAGACACCATAAAGAAATAGCCTCTAAAGGCTCAAAAGCTTCCAAGGCCAAAGCTTTTAGGACTAATGGAAGACTCCAAACTACTGCATCGGACTTCCCCGGTGGACGAAGTTTGAGGGCAGCCGTAAAAAATCTTTTAACCAAACGATCCTCTGCTCATGATCTGTTTGATAAGGCCGAAATAGCTGAGACATGAACCTTAAGTGTTCTATATTGTAAACCTTTATCCAGACCTTCTTGCAAGAATCTGAGAAAGTGATATATCTCCTGATTCTTCCCGAGCCATCCTCCATTCCATGAATCTTTCCCAAATTCCCAAATCCGTCGCAGAAGTTGAAGGTTTTCTTGATCTTAACAGCTTAGCAATAACACCTTCTGAAAACCCTAAGGAATCCAATCTCTTGCGCTCAGTCTCCAGGCCTGAAGAGCTAAGGCTCCTGGATTTGGATGCAAGATGGGTCCCTGATTTAACAAATCCTTCCTCCAGGGAAGAGGCCATGGAGGAGCCATTGCCAGCTTTAACAGGAGCGGGTACCATGGCCTGCGTGGCCATCTTGGAGCTATCAAGATTACCTCTGCTCTTTCCTGAATAACTTTCAGGAGAGTCTGTAGAATGAGTGGGAATGGAGGAAAGACATACATTAGCTGAAAGTTCCAACTCTGAAGGGCATCCGTTGCTTTTGCCCTGGGGCAAAATCTCCTGGAAAACAAAATCGGACACTGAGTGTTGCTGTATGTTGCCATCAAATCCACTTCTGGGAGACCCCATCTCTCTACCTGTCGGGATCCAGAAGATCTGGCTCAAGCCGAGCCGACATCTCCCCAGGCCTGTGCTTCCACTCCGGCGCTTGTTGCAGGTTCGAGCGCGTGTCCTGATGCGCGCGTGTGTTTGGACGCGGGCGCGCATTTACGTGCGCGCGCGCTCTGACGCGGGCGCGCATTCACGTGCGCGCGCGCGTTCGGACGCAGGCGCGCGTTCTGACGCCAACATGCGTCCTGGGGTTAAAAGGTCACTCCGACCTAGGCCCAGTGCGAGGTGATCGTCTTACTGACACTGAGCGTTTATTACTGATGTTATTCTGATTTCGACCACGGCTTGTTACTGACTACTCTTCTGATTATCCCTGGATTCCTGTACTGCTCGTCTGACTTCGACCTTGGCTTTTCTGACTACTCTTCTGGATTTCCCTCAACTGGTACCTGCTTATTGATCCTTCCTGTGTATGACCCGGCCTGTTCCAGACTTCGCTTCGTCTCCTGCAGATAAGTGCTAGCCCTTATTACGAACTGTTATTTCTGTGGGCTCCTCTAGCACTCCTGCTATTCCTTATCTGGGAACGTCCTGTCTCAACCCTCAGGGCGCAACTCAGTGGGAAGCGTGGGGGAGGCTCTTACCTTCGGACTCGCCTTGACTCCTGACAGTATCACCTCGCCATGGAGTCCGAAGAACCAGCTCTTTCCCCTTTAGAAATTGTTGCTCAGCAATTAGCTGGTCTTACTCGGGCTGTTCGAGATTTACAAGGGGGCTATCAACAATTACAGACCCAGATGCAAGACATGACTGTTGCTGCTGCTCCTCCTCCTGGACCCCCAGTTTCGGTTGCTTTCCCGGGAGTAGCTTCTTTGTCCACACATCCGACGCCCAAGATACCACTCCCTGAACGCTTTTCTGGAGATCGAGCTAAATTCAGGGCTTTTGAAAATGACTGTCGACTCATGTTTTCCTTGAAAAGTCAATCTTATGCTACAGAACAGATCAGGGTGGGAGTGATTATGTCCCTATTATCCGGAGAACCCAAGACTTGGGCTCATCGTCTGTTTGAAACCCAAAGCCCCCTATTGGCTAGTGTGGACATATTTTTTTCAGCTATGGCTCAGATATATGACGATCCTAAGAGGTCCGACACTGCTGAAACTATAATCCGGACTCTATGTCAGGGCAAACGCCCAGTTGAAGATTATGTGACGGATTTCCGCACTTATGCCACCGACACCGAGTGGAACGACAAGGCCCTCAGACATCAATTCCGCTTGGGTTTGAGTCCTACTCTGAAGGATGAGTTAGCCAGAGTAGGAGTACCTGATTCATTGGAGTCTTTGATCGACCTGTGTGTACAGATTGATCGTCGTCTAAGGGAGAGACGCGCAGAGAGAGCTGCAACACCTTCTTTTGGAGCATCCTGGGTACTTCCTAAAGCCCCTCTGTCTTCATACGTCTCTGCAACTTCGTCATCCATCTCCTCCCCTGCTTCTATAACTACTGCTCCTGAACCTATGCAGATTGGACTTATAAGAACAGCTATCTCTGCCCAAGAGAGGTCCCGCAGAAGGGAGAACAATTTATGCCTCTACTGCGGTCTGTCTGGTCATTTTTTGAGGAACTGTCCTACCCGACCAGGGGGTAAGCATATTCATCCGACTTATTTTCCGTCCTCCTTCTCTCGAGATTTGCCTATGCTCATTGTCCCTATTTCTCTACAGTGGCCCCAAGGGTTCCTAGAGAGTAAAGTCGTCATAGACTCGGGAGCCTGTGGTTGTTTTGTCGACAAAGAATTTATTAAAGCTCATAATATTCCGACCCAAGACTCAACCATTTCTGGTGAGGACAGCAGATGGCTCCCAACTTTCCTCCGGACCAGTGTTGTTAGAGACCATACCACTTATTGTTATCACTGACTCTAATCATGTTGAGACTTTATCTTTTGATGTGGTGTCCTCTCCTCTTTTCCCGTTAATTTTTGGGTTTCCTTGGTTGAAATTGCACAATCCTTCAATAAATTGGAGCACTGGGGTACTACAATTTTCGTCTGTGGCTTGTATTTCTCATTTCTTTATGTCCAAGACCACTTCTAAAGCATTTGCTTTGTGTTCATCTCAAGATCCTCGTTTACAGGCTATCCCTTCATTTCTTCAGGACTTCATAGATGTTTTTGATCAAAAGGAGCTGACACACTACCTCCTCATCGAATTTATGATTGTCCTATAGATTTGCTTCCAGGGGCTCCAATTCCTTTCGGACGTATCTACCCTCTGTCTGAGCCCGAACTATCGGTCTTGAAAGATTATATCAACGAGAATTTGGAGAAAGGGTTTATTCGTCCTTCCACCTCACCTGCAGGGGCAGGTATTTTCTTTGTAGAGAAAAAGGACCATTCCTTACGGCCCTGCATTGATTACAGACACTTGAACCAGATCACTGTAAAAAATCGTTACCCGTTACCCCTTATTCCTGAATTATTCCAAAACCTTCGTGGGGCCAAGATTTTCTCTAAATTAGACTTGCGAGGGGCGTATAATTTGGTAAGGATTCGGCAAGGAGATGAGTGGAAGACGGCTTTTCGAACCCGTTTTGGACATTATGAATACCTCGTTATGCCATTTGGCTTGTGCAACGCTCCTGCGACTTTTCAGCATTTTGTTAATGATATTTTCAGAGATTTTTTGGATCAATTTATGATTGTCTATCTAGACGATATTTAAATTTTTTCTTCCTCCGAACAGGACCATGAGATGCAACTAAGGAAGGTTTTTTAACCGCCTGCGAACTCATCGTTTATATGCCAAACTGGAGAAATGCGAATTTTGCAAGTCTTCAGTGGAGTTCCTGGGGTTTGTGATCTCTTCTGACGGAGTTTGCATGGACAAGAAGAAGGTGTCCGCTATTCTTGATTGGCCTGTTCCCTCTTCTCGGAAAGCAGTACAAAGTTTCGTCGGGTTTGCAAATTTTTATAGGAAGTTTATTAAGGACTTTTCTAAGATCATCGCACCTATCACTGACTTAACCAGTTCCACTAAGCACTTTCAGTGGACTACACAAGCTCAAGAAGCATTCGAGCAATTAAAACATTTGTTTACGTCTGCTGCTGTCTTAAAGCATCCTAACCCTGTTCTGCCTTACATTCTAGAGGTTGATGCATCTGAAACTGCTATTGGTGCTATTTTATCCCAAAGGACCGGCGATAACAATGCTCTTCATCCTGTGGCTTTCTTTTCTAAAAAACTCTCCACCTCAGAGAAGAATTATGATGTTTCTGACCGAGAACTCTTGGCCATTAAAGCAGCGTTTGAAGAATGGCGTCATTTGTTAGAAGGAGCGTCACACCCGATCATTATTTTTTCAGACCATAAGAATCTGGAGTATTTACGAACCGCCAAACGTCTCAAACCAAGACAAGCCAGGTGGGCATTGTTTTTTTCCCGTTTTAATTTCCATATAACCTATAGACCCGGCTCTAAGAACAAGAAAGCTGATGTTCTTTCACGGTTACAGTCAAGAAGAGGAACTTTTGCCCCCGGATACGATACTTCGTCCCCAGAATTTCTTTCTTCTTCAGAGTGAACTTTTTTCAAAGATCAAGGAGGCGTCCTCTTCTTTATCTCCACACGGGGAGTTGCAAGCTTGTGATGGGTTATTTTTTTTGAGGGACAAAGTCTTCATTCCAGAAACACTTCGTTTAGAGACCCTAAAATTACTTCACGATCACCCATTGGCGGGTCATATGGGATATGTTAAGACTTTAGATCTCGCTCAAAGGTTTTTCTTCTGGCCTCATATGGCTAAGGACTGCAAGGATTATGTATCTTCTTGTGAGACTTGTGCTCGGTTTAAAGATTCACATGTTAAACCCCTGGGGCTGTTACGTCCTTTACCAGTGCCTACTCGATTGTGGGGTTCCATTTCCGTTGATTTTATTGTAGAGCTTCCTCCCTCGCAAGGATACAATACAATTTTTGTAATTGTGGATCGACTCTCCAAGATGGCACATTTTGTTCCCCTCTCCGGAGTACCTTCTGCACCTTCTACGGCTGAGGTGTTTATTAAGGAAGTCGTCAGACTCCATGGAATTCCAGATGAGATTGTGTCGGATCGGGGAGTACAGTTTACATCTAAATTCTGGAGGGCATTGTGCAAAGCTTTAAAGATCAAGCTGGCTCTTTCCACGGCTTTTCATCCACAATCCAATGGGCAGACAGAAAGGACTAACCAAACGTTGGAACAATATCTACGTTGTTTTTCATCTTTTCTCCAGGACAATTGGAGTGAGCTGTTACCATTGGCCGAGTTCTCCTACAATAATGCCCTTCATTCCTCCATCAAGCAAACTCCTTTTTTCGCTAACTATGGTTTCCATCCGCACGTGCTTCCTAATCTTCCTAAAGGTATAGAGGTGCCCGCGGTTCAAGAAAGACTTTCTTTTCTTCTGGACAATACCCTAAGAATCCAACAAGCAATGGCCCAAGCACAGAACAACTTCAAGGATGTTGCTGATCGTAAGAGAAGGAAGGGTCCTGAGTTTCGAGTTGGAGACCTGGTGTGGCTGTCTACCCGGCACATCAAACTTCCGTGTCCATCTAAGAAGCTGGGTCAACGATTTTTGGGTCCCTTTCCCATTATTCGACGTGTGAACGAGGTAACTTTCAAACTTAAATTGCCTGCTACTTACAAGATCCACCCTGTTTTTCATGTAGCCTTATTGAAACCTGTGGTGAAGAACACCTTTTCGGGAAGAGACCACAGTCCCCCAGCTCCAGTAACCATTGAAGGTGTTGAGGAATTCGAAGTGGAGGCCGTCTTGGATTCTAGGTACCGGCGAGGTCGGCTTCAATATTTAATCCAGTGGAAAGGTTTTCCTCCAGAAGAGAATTCATGGGAACCCGTGAGTAATTTACATGCTCCTCAACTTATTGAGTTATTTCATAGATCTCATCCTGACAGACCGGCTTCCACATGCACCCGGAGGTTGCATTTTGAGGGGGGGCAATGTCGGGATCCAGAAGATCTGGCTCAAGCCGAGCCGACATCTCCCCAGGCCTGTGCTTCCACTCCGGCGCTTGTTGCAGGTTCGAGCGCGTGTCCTGATGCGCGCGTGTGTTTGGACGCGGGCGCGCATTTACGTGCGCGCGCGCGTTCTGACGCGGGCGCGCATTCACGTGCGCGCGCGCGTTCTGATGCAGGCGCGCGTTCTGACGCCAACATGCGTCCTGGGGTTAAAAGGTCACTCCGACCTAGGCCCAGTGCGAGGTGATCGTCTTACTGACACTGAGCGTTTATTACTGATGTTATTCTGATTTCGACCACGGCTTGTTACTGACTACTCTTCTGATTATCCCTGGATTCCTGTACTGCTTGTCTGACTTCGACCTTGGCTTTTCTGACTACTCTTCTGGATTTCCCTCAACTGGTACCTGCTTATTGATCCTTCCTGTGTATGACCCGGCCTGTTCCAGACTTCGCTTCGTCTCCTGCAGATAAGTGCTAGCCCTTATTACGAACTGTTATTTCTGTGGGCTCCTCTAGCACTCCTGCTATTCCTTATCTGGGAACGTCCTGTCTCAACCCTCAGGGCGCAACTCAGTGGGAAGCGTGGGGGAGGCTCTTACCTTCGGACTCGCCTTGACTCCTGACACTACCAGCATCTGAAATACCTCCTGATGTAACGGCCACTCCTGGACCGACAGGATATTCCGACTCAGGAAATCCGCTTTTTGATTCTCCACACCTGGAAGATAAGCAGCTGTCAGAAGGGTTAGATTCTTCTCTGCCCAGGTCACAATTGGTTCCACCTCCACTAACAGAGATCGGCTCCTTGTTCCCCCCTGCCTTTTCACATAGGATACTGCTGAGGTGTTGTCTATCAACATCTTGACAGCTGAACCCTTCAGTCCCTGGGCAAAGGAAAACAGGGCATTCCTTGCAGCCCTGATCTCCAGTATATTGGAAGGAACTCCTTTCTGCTGTGAAGACCACAGGCCCTGCATCCATTCCTCTTCCAGATGAGCTCCCCAACCCAATGTGGATGCATCTGAGACTAGAATCCTCCATTGAGGTTGGGTTAAGGGGAGGCCCGTACAAAGATTCTCTATTGACAGCCACCATTTGAGAGATTGCTTGAAAGCCAGAGACAACCGAATCTGTTGACTCCAATCTCCCCGTATTTTGTCCCAATGGTCCAGAAAGAACCACTGTGCTGGTCTCATGTGCCACCTGGCCCACTTCGTGACAGGAATAGTTGCTGCCATGGAACCTATCAAAGACATTAACTCCTTGGCAGATACCGGATTCCTCTCCATAATGCCTGCTGTTAGACAAGTTAAGTCTCTTGCTCTCTGAAGCGGAAGCGACACTCTTCCCTCTCTGGTGTCGAACATAGCTCCTAGATACTGCAATCTCTGTGAGGGGACAAGCTGGCTCTTTTCCCAGTTTATTAACCAGCCATGAGCTTGTAGAAACTGTAAAACTCTTTCCAGATGAAGAATGAGAGTCTCCTTGCAGACATCAGAATATCGTCTAAATAGTGCCAGATGGAAATCCCCTCCAGTCTTAAGGCCGCTATCAGGGTTACCAAAACCTTGGAAAAAACCCTTGGAGCTGTTGAAAGGCCGAAGGGTAGGCACCGGAACTGGAAGTGCCTTACTGCCAGGGCAAAGCGTAGAAATCGCTGATGAGCTTGAATGACTGGAATGTGAAGATAGGCATCCTACAGATCTATAGATAGGAGCCAATCTCCCGGTAGCACAGCTTGAATGATGGAGAAGATGGACTCCATTTTGAATTTCTGATACCATAGATGTTTGTTGACTTCCTGAAGATTCAGAATCGGTCGCCAGCCTCCTGAACTCTTTTTCGCCAGAAATAGGATATAATAAATGCCCCTCCTGAGTTCTCCTTGTGGAACTGGTATTAACGCTCCGACATCCAGTAACCATTGGACATAAAGATCCAAGGCCTCTCTTTTTCCCTTTGAGGCCGGGTAAGGTGATACTACAAATCTGTCTTCCCTTTGAACCGAAGCAAATTCCAGATGATATCCTCTTCTCAGGATGTCTAGGACCCACTGGTCTGAGATGGTTTCTTGCCAGACCTGATCGAACTCCCCCAGCCTTGCCCCCACTTTTCCTTCCTCCAACGGATAGTCAGGAAGGTTTCTTAGGCTGATGAGTCAGCCTGGACTTATAGCCCCTAGGAAAGGCATACTGACCTCTTTTCCAAGCAAAGGGCTTGAATGATTCCCTATTCCCTTTGAAGGAATGGTGGGAGGAACCTGCTGCCGTCGCTCCTCGAGGGCCACCAAATCTGAAAGGTTGAAAATTTTACTTTTTCTCCTGTGGTAAAAACTGGCTCTTTCGCCCTGAAGCCTTAGTTATGACCTCATCAAGTTTAACTCCAAAAAGTCGAGCACCTTCAAACGGAAGTGTATACAAACTCATCTTGGATGAGGTATCTGCAGATCATGATCTGAGCCATAAGACTTGTCTCGCTGCCACAGAAATAGCCATAGAGCGAGCAGATAGTCTAGTCAAATCTACTGCCCCCTCCGAAATGAAACCCGCGGCTATTTTCAACTCCGCTAGACTGGCAGAAATGTCCTTTATGTCTGCCCCTTCATTCACCGCTTTGACGATGGATTCAATCCAACAAGACATGGCCTTGGCTACTGATACTAAGGCAACTGCTGGTTTGCATGCTGCACCCGTCACTATAAAGGCTTTTCGAAGATCCAATTCCACTCTTCTGTCCATCGGATCCTTTAAGGCCGAACAATCGTCAATAGGCAGAGTTGTCTTTTTGGCCAAATGAATTACTGCAGGGTCTACAGAAGGAGGAATGGACCAATCCTTCACCTTCCTTAAACGGATACAGTTTAGCAAATCTGGTACCCGGTGAAACAAAAGAGACCTTCTTAGCAGCCTTCTGCCATTCCGCTTTAATTAAATCTGCTACCTCTCCAAACAAAGGAAAGGTCTGACGATTCTTTGAAGGGGTAGGCAGAACCTTAGGAGTCCTAGCTGATTCAGCTTCTTCTTCTACTCCTAAAGTAAGCTTCAAGGCCTTGATAAGGAGAGAGGGAGAGAGGGAGAGAGGGAGAGAGGGAGAGAGGGAGAGAGGGAGAGAGGGAGAGAGGGAGAGAGGGAGAGAGGGAGAGAGGGAGAGAGAGAGAGAGAGAGAGAGAGAGAGAGAGAGAGATAAATGATGGCTGTCACTAAAAAGAGGACACTGGCTTTGTGGACTGTTGCAGAACTTTGCCTGGACCAAGTTACTCTTCTAGCGATAGGTTGTTTTCCAGTAGTTGTACAGCGAGCAGGAGGGCAGTAGCTTGGTGCCTTTGGACCCACCGGCATACCTCAACAGGCAGGTAAAGACAGAAACTGCTCTAGAACCACCACTTGATCTGCAGTCTTTGTTACAGGCTGGATCCACCTGGTGCGAATGTCCATCAGCCGCTGGGCTAAAAATCTGGGCTGTACCCATGTGGAATATTGCTCATACTGAAATTGCTAGTGTGAGGCCCAAAAAAAGACAAAGCCCATCAAGTTCAACCCCTCCAAATAAAAACCCAGCATCCATACACACACCCCTCCATACTTTCACAAACTATATATACCCGTATCCATACTAACTATAGAGTTTAGTATCACAATAGCCTTTGATATGTCTGTCCAAGAAATCATCCAAGCCACTCTTAAAGGCATTAATAGAATCAGCCATCACAACATCACCCGACAGTGCATTCCACAACCTTACTGTGAAGAACCACCTATGTTGCTTCAAATGAATGCTCTTTTCTTCTAGTCTGAAGGGGTGGTACAGTGAACCTCTTTATGGGTAAAAAGGTCCCCTGCTTCCCGAAGCCCCCGGGGCTCTGGCACCTCAGCCCCCTTTGACTCAAAAACGATACAGTCGCCACCGCGAATACTCAGGCTTATAACGACTACTGGGTACACAAAACTGAATCCCCATTGACCATATGGGATATCTCTTAGGCAGTTATGAGAGAAGCCCTTATTGCGGCAATATAACAAGCTAGGAATGAGAGTCTGGATCAAGTAAGAATGGCAGAAAATGAATTCCAAAGAGCCACAATAGCACATACACAGAACCCTACCCCTACCAGCTATGCTGACCTCATAAAGACCCAAGATTCCCTCTCCAGAGCCTCCATATCCCTAACCAGGAAAGCCCTACTCTATCAAAACCAACGTATTTTTGATCAAAGCGACAAGAACAGCAAACTCCTGGCATTTCTGGCTAAACCACACATGGCATCTTCCGCGATTCCACATCTCAAACTAGACGATGGCTCTATAGTCATAGAACGTAGAGTACAGAAGTTTGCTGCTTTCTACCAAAACGTATACACAACCTCAACAACTCACTCCAGAGCTCAACTCTCGCACTTCCTGAACACTATCCCTATACCAGCTCTTTCCCCTAATGACCAAGCATTCCTAGATGTCCCTATTACAGCCCAAGAAGTCGACGCAATTGCCTCCCTACCCACAAATAAGACACCGTGACCAGATGGATTCCCACTGGACTGGTATAAAACTCTTTCAACCCAAATTATTCTGAAAGATGTAGAAACCTTACAATAGCATCTCCTTGCCCCCCTCCTTCACCGAGGCACTCATAGTAATCATCCTAAACCAGGAAAAGACCATACTCTTTGCTCCTCATATTACCCTATATCCCTCCTCAACAAAGGTGCTAAGACCCTCACCCCCCGCAGGTGACCCCAGATCTCCTACACCCTGACCAATCTGGCTTCATGCCTGGACGTTCTACTAACGTCGACCTCTGCAGACTTTTTACCAACCTACAAATTACCCATGTAGAAACAGAAACCAGAGTGGTGGTCGCACTAGACTCTACTAAGGTAGACTCAGAAGAGTGAAATTACCTGTGGGAGGTCCTGACCTGCTTTGGTCTTGGTCCTGGGTGCCTAACCTGGATTAAACTGCTCTACGGAAGCCCCACTGCCTAAGTCAGAGTCAACGGCCTCATATCGCCCCTTCCCACTGACTAGAAGAACGAGGCAAGGCTGCCACCTATCCCCAGTACTATTTGCCATAGCAATTGAGCCACTAGCCATTCTGATCAGAAATCCTACGGTACTACACAAGAAAAGATTTCTCTCTTCGCAGATGACCTCATATATTTGTCCGACCCCAATGATTCCCTCGCCAACCAACTCAATCTGGTTAACCAATTTGGCTCCTTCTCTGGTCTACGAATCATTTCAGGCTCCTACAAGACTTTAACTTTTGGCCTGACAGGAATATTAAATGCCTGGGACCATCTAGAAAACCCCACCGTTCCTACGTATCCCGCACTTCAGCAAAAGTGCCAACCAGCTCAAATTCCATTTTTCACATACCTTCAGCTTAGACATACCTTTTACTCCCAATTCACTACCCTTACCCCCAGACAGACCCACCTCGATATAGAAGAAACTCTTCATGACCCTAACCCCTCAAAGATGACATTCTGACTATATCAACACCTCCTTCTGTCTGTCCCTAAGCCCTTTCGAACTGCACAAGAGTGGTGGACCGACAAAATTGCACGCCTTGAACAAGACGACTGGGATGAAGCAGTAGAGATATATAGTAGAGTATTTCACTCAAGGACAAATTAATACAATATAAGATCATACACCACCTATAAATAACCCCCGTATGACTGACGATTCCTGTCCTAGATGCCAAGAACTGGCAGCTGACTTTTTCCACATTGTGTGGAACTACCAGCATATCCTCAACTTTTGGACTCAATTAAAAACTATCTAGCAGACTTCCTGAGTGTCACGGTCAGCACCCTAAACCAGAACTAGTGCCAAGCTCCCTGGTCTCGGCTCGGCTTTACCAGTAGTGTGACCGCCTTTGGCTTCGGGAGGAGCCCTCAGCGTACTCAGATGCCACCTGGACTTTTCGAGAGGAGCAAGGCGATGAGTTCTGGCAGGCAAAGGGGCACAACTGTTGTTAGAGTCAGTTAGGCCAAAGGTCACGGTACAAAAGGATTAGGCAGAAGGATGGTCAGACAGGCTCTGTTGAGGCAGGCGGATATCAGAATCGTCAAACCGGGTGATCAAACAAAGGGTTAAGCAGAAGAGTTGTCGTAGGCAGGCAAAGCAGGATACAGATTGTCGGATTGTCAGGAAGCAGGCTGGGTCAAACACGGATAATCAGATCAGAATTCAAAGACAGACGCACAAGGCTCAGGAAACCACAAGAACTAAGTTCTATCATGGGCAAACTCTGGAAGCCCTTTCACACTATACTTTTTGAATTTGGCGTCATTGCGCGCTGGCGTCATTACACGGAGGAGCAAGATGGTCCCGGGACTGGACCATGCGGCGGGCGTCCCCACCGCACAGGTATTTTTATTACATTACCCCCCTCTCCAGGGGGGGGGGGCCATCGGACCCCCAGGCTTACCAGGAAATTTTAGATGGAATTTCTTCCTGAGTTTGTCAGCCTTGATGTCCTCTACTGAGACCCAAGAGTTCTCCTCAGGGCCATGGCCCTTCCACTTAATAAGTAGCTTACCTCGTACGAGGTGGGAATCGAGGAACTCTTGGATCTCAAACTCAGGCTGACCTTCAACCAACACTGGGGGAGGAACAGACATAGAACGAATATCAGAGGCAGGTTTCAGGAGGTATACATGAAATGAATTGGAAATCTTAAAATGAATGATTTCAGAAATGGGATATGGACCGATAAACCTGGGTCCCAGTTTGAGAGAGGGCACCTTTAACTTGATATTTTTGGTAGACAACCAGACCTGATAACCCCACTTTATACTGGGGTGTCTTTCTACGTGATCTGTCAGCAGCTGACAGAGATTCATGCACTTGAGAATTGTTCGACAGAAGAATTGGCAGAAGGTACAGGGGAACCAGCCCAGAAAAAGAAAACGCTTTGGGATGCAACCCATTTACAATAAAGAAAGGGGACTTCCCAGAGGAAGAATGGGTAGCATTATTGTATGCAAATTCTGCCCAGGGTAACAGTTCCGCCCACATGGACTGGTTGTCAGACACATAACACCTGAGGTACTGTTCCAGGGACTGGTTTACCCTCTCAGTTTGACCGTTGGTTTGGGGGTGATAAGCAGAGGAAAAGGATAACTCAATCCCAACCAAAGAACAGAAGGCACGCCAAAACTTAGAAACAAATTGAACCCCCCTGTCGGAAACAATATTTTCAGGAAAACCATGAAACTTAAAAATGTGGGTAACAAATAGGTCAGCCAAAGTCTTAGCAGAAGGGAGGTGTGGAAGGGGAACAAAATGGCTCATCATGCTAAACCTATCCACCACCACCCAGATCACCGTCTTCCCCTGAGAAGGGGGTAAATCAACAATGAAGTCCATTGACAGATGAGACCATGGTTTTACTGGAATGGGTAAGGGGGTTAACAGACCCTGGGAAGAATTTCGAGAAGACTTTGATCTTTTGCAGACTGGGCAGGAATTAACAAAGGCCTTAGCATCCTGTTTGAATGATGGCCACCAAACATGACGGGATAACAGGGACACCGTCTTTGAAATGCCTGGATGCCCTGCCACCTTAGAATCGTGAACCTCCCTCAATACTTGCTCCCTTAACTCTTGTGGTACAAACCCCAAAGGGGTATCCGTAGGAGCAGATGTTTGAAGAGGGAGCAATAGAGAAGAAAGGTCAGATTCAAGGGTTGCAAAGATCATTTCTCTGGGAATAATGGGAGTACACTCACTAGAGTCAGAAGAAATGTATTCAAAACTCCTAGAGAGTGCATCCGCCTTGGTGTTTTTAGTCCCAGGCCTGAAAGTCAGAGAAAAATGAAACCTTGTGAAAAATAGAGCCCATCTAGCCTGCCTCGGATTAAGGCACTTAGCAGACTCTATGTATAGTAATTTTTTGTGGTCAGTATAGACCGTTACCAGATGTTTTGCACCCTCCAGGAGATGCCGCCATTCCTCAAAGGCCCATTTGACTGCCAACAATTCCCTGTTACCTATATCATAATTCACCTCTGCGGGTGAAAATTTCCTGGAGAAGAAAGCAAAGGGGTGAAACTTGTTGGTAGTCGGATGCCTTTGAGAAAGGACTGCCCCAGCTCCCACCTCAGAGGCGTCAACCTCCACAATAAAAGGAAGCGCAGTGTCGGGGTGACGAAGGATTGGGGCAGAACTGAACTCCTTTTTGAGGAATTCAAATGCTTGAACAGCCTCAGGGGGCCACATGCTGCCCTTCTTGGTTAAATTAGTGATGGGGGCCACAATGAGGGAAAAATTCTTAATAAACTGACGATAATAATTAGCAAAACCGAGGAACCTTTGGGTTGCACGCAACGAAAGGGGTTGGGTCCAATCCAGGACTGCTCTCATCTTGCCTGGATCCATTTCTAAACCCTTGCTGGAAATGTTAAACCCCCAAAAACTGAACAGAAGAAACCCCAAAAGTACATTTCTCCAGTTTCGCATAAAGATTATTTTCCCTTACACTTTGTAAGACCTCACAAACGTGTTTTTGATCTTCCTTCGTGTTGGAAGAAAAAATCAGGATATCATCAAGATAGACCACTATGAATATCCCCAACAGGTCCCGGAAGATGTCGTTGACAAATTCCTGAAACACAGCGGGAGCGTTACAGAGACCGAATGGCATTACAAGATATTCGTAGTGGCCATCCCTGGTGTTAAACGCAGTTTTCTACTCGTCACCCTCCCCGATACGTATCAGGTTATAAGCCCCCCTAAGATCAAGCTTGGTAAAGACCTTAGCATCTTTAACCTGATCAAAAAGTTCGGAAATTAAAGGGAGGGGATAGCGTTTTTTTATGGTGATCTTATTGAGCCCCCTATAATCAATACAGGGGCGAAGACCACCATCTTTTTTTCCCAACAAAACAGAAGCCCGTCCCCGCAGGGGAACTATGCTGATGAAAGCCCTTTCTAAATTTTCCTTTATATACTCTGTCATTGCCTGGGCTTCGGGCAATGTAAGAGGGTAGGTTCTGCCACGAGGAGGAGTTGACCCTGGGGCAAGATCTATTGGGCAGTCATACTGCCGGTGTGGGGGCAAGGTTTCTGCTGCTTTTTTAGAGAAAACATCAAATTCTGCATAGGCAGCAGGTAACCCCTCAAGAGATGTAGTTGCTACTACAGAGGGAAAGCATACCCCACCACACTTAGTACCCCATTGAACCACCTCCCTAGAGACCCAGTCAATCAGAGGGTAACCCCAAAATAAGAGGAGAGGAAGCACCCTCAATGAGGTAAAAAGCTATCTCCTCACAATGCAAATTATTAGTGCACATGGAAAGAGTTACAGTCTCCTTAGAAATTACACCTGAACCCAAGGGTCTCTTGTCTACTGCCATTATTCTCATGGGGGCACTTAGAGGAACTAAAGGGATACAGAATTTAGCTGCAAAAGCAGTATCCAGAAAATTACCCTCCACCCGAGTCCACAAATGCGGACACCTTGACAGAGCCCATAGGTCAGGTTAGTTTAACTGGCAACAAAACCTTAAAGGCAAATTGGGGAGAGGAAACTCCTGCACCCAAATGGAGCTCCCCTTCTCCATTTAGGCTTGGAGTTTCCCGGCCTCTTAGCACATTGGTTCAGAAAATGTCCCTTTTCACCACAGTACATGCAAAGACAGAGGGAACGCCTGCGTGCCTTTTCCTCAGGAGTTAAATGGGATATGCCTAATTGCATAGGCTCCTCCTGAGGCAAAAGCACAGAGGGGTTAGGAAATTTTACACTGGTCACCACATTAGATCTTATATTAGTAACCCCAGAGAAGTTTGTACTCCTCTCACCCCTTCTCTCCCTTTGCCTTCCATCTACCTGGATGGTGAGGGACATGAGACCATCCAAGTTAGAAGGTTGGGGGTAATTAACCAGACTATCCTTTACAGAATCAGATAACCCCAAACAGAATTGACTCCATAGAGCCAAATCATTCCACCCAGTTTCCACTGCCCACCGGTGGAATTCAGTGCAGTACACCTCCGCATCCCTTTTCCCTTGGCGCAACTCACGAATCGCGGTATCGGCAGTAGATGCACGATACGGGTCATCGTAAAGAATTGCCATGCTGTTAAAAAAGGCATCGAGGGAGTAACGAGCAGGATCAGAGGTTGGCAGTCTGAGAGCCCAAATTTAGGGATCACCCTGGAGCAGGGTCATGAAAAACCTTACTTTCTCCTCACCCGTTGCAAAGGAGTGGGGAAAGAAACTAAGGTACAATTTACATGCCTCTTTAAAAATGAAAAATTTTGTTCTGTCCCCACTAAATTTTTCTGGGAACACAATTTTGGGCTTGTGGGGCTTAGCATAGTTACCCCATATGGCAGAAGAACCCATAGGCGGAGAGGAACCAGGAATAGGTAGCTGCTGAGGAGCTTGCGGAGTCTCCAGCTGGCGGGTTAGGTTGTAAAAACCCTGCAGGAGATAGTTTTGCTTCTGCTCGTGATCCTCCAAGCGCTGTAGCAAGGTAGGAAGGAGTGCTTCAGTGGTAGTTGGAGGAGTAGTAGCGGAAGGAGCAGCAGCATCTTCGTGACCGTTGTCTTCCATGGCCCGTGATAATGTCACGGTCGGCACCCTAAACCAGAACTAGTGCCAAGCTCCCTGGTCTCGGCTTCACCAGTAATGTGACCGCCTTTGGCTTCGGGAGGAGCCCTCAACGTACTCAGATGCCACCTGGACTTTTCGAGAGGAGCAAGGCGAGGAGTTCTGGCAGGCAAAGGGGCACGACTGTTGTTAGAGTCAGTTAGGCCAAAGGTCACGGTACAAAAGGATTAGGCAGAAGGATGGTCAGACAGGCTCTGTTGAGGCAGGTGGATATCAGAATCGTCAAACAGGCAAAGGGTCAAACGGGGTGATCAAACAAAGGGTTAAGCAGAAGAGTTGTCGTAGACAGGCAAAGCAGGATACAAATTGTCGGATTGTCAGGAAGCAGGCTGGGTCAAACACGGATAATCAGATCAGAATTCAAAGACAAGACGCACAAGGCTCAGGAAACCACAAAAACTAAGTTCTATCACGGGCAAACTCTGGAAGCCCTTTCACACTATTTATACTTTTTGAACTTGGCACCATTGCGCGCTGGCGTCTTCACGCCAGCGCACCTGTGCCTTTAAGAAACATGGAGGTGCGTGCATGCTCCCTTAGAGGAGCAAGATGGTGCCAGGACTGGACCATGCGGCGGGCAGGTATTTTTATTACACCGAGGATAATAACACCAACTATCTGCCTTTTGGGGATCTTAGAAGAGATAATCCCACCTTAATATGCCAGACTTTGATACAGCATCCTACTATTTTATGCAAATAAAAAAAAAACTGTTGCAATGCACTGGATGGGTAACTCCCCGCCCCCTCCCTTAGATCTTGGATGCAACTGGTCAACAACGCAGCCAGCTCTTTAAGCTCACCACGAAATTAGAGGAGGATCACCAACTAAATTCGACAAGGTCTGGGGCCCGTGGTGTGAGACTGACTTGATTTCTACACCCTCTGAGGCAACCTGAATTAGGGAAACCATATTCAACACAGGAAATTAACCCACCCCTAAATAGGATCACAGATCAGACTGGGCCTTAAACTTTAACAAAATTACTCTTTGGGGTGTCCAGCAAACCCCCCCCAATGATTTTGGTTTATACTATGCTTTGTGTCGACTTTTACCGAATACCTGATTACACAACTATGAGTTAGTCTGCTTAATTGTTTGTTTTGGATGTATAATGGATGTACAAAACAAAATAAAAAAAACTTACCTCTTAAAAAAAAAAAAAGAAGTCCCCTGCTATTTGTCTATAATGTCCTCTAATGTACTTGTATGTGTAATCATGTCCCTCTGCAAGACCCTTTTTTATTCTCATAATTTAAGTCTTCCATCCCTCTAACCAGTTTAGTTGCACATCTCTGCACCCTCTCCAGCTCATTTATATCCCTTTTATACTAAGGACTAGAGTCCAAAACTGCACTGCATACTCCAGGTGAGGCCTTACCAGGGACCTGACAGCCTTGTCTGGATGAAGATTTGTGTATGGGGACTGTGCTTCACCAGTCAGGAGTGGTGCCAGTAAATTCACCCACTGGTCCTACCCTTTCAAAGGTCATTTGAAATGTCTCTGGGTCATCTCTATATTTTTAACAGAAGAGGTTGTGGCATGGTGGTTGCTGTCTCAGGAATGGATTGTGTGGCCTGGAGTTGCAGCAGTTCTCCTGCTATTTGAAGAGTGGATACTGCAACTGCCTGATTAGTTGTATCTGCTGATCCTGTTGTTGCACCACATTTTGCATAAATAAAATTCTAACAACATATATGGCAGGTTCCCATAGAGTAAGTGTCAAGACAAGAAAAGTCTCAAAGAAAAATGACTTTTATTTCATCTGGCAGCAACAGATTGAAAAATAAAGGCAGTTTTCTTCCAAAAACAGTTTAAACAAAAAAAAAAACAGCAAGAACAGTACAATAACAACTTAAAGGCAGTAGAGTTACAGACCTCCACACAGGAGACACATAGGTTCCTGTGTGAATTGTCCCTGTAAGGGAGGCTAGTTTATGGTATTCATTCCACTGTTTATTTAGAGGAACTTTGCATGTGTATGACGGCAAAACACTTGAATCTTACATATGAATATGCAGAAGTCAATTCCTATACACTGCAGTGAAAAGGTATTTTTAATCATTAGTTTTCCTCAGGGAGTGCCCTTTGACTGCTTGCCACGGTCTGCGATTTCCAATGGGTAAGAAAATACACTTCATGTGCTATTGTCCTAAGAGCAGAGCTATCAACTTTTTAACAACAATGTTCCGGGGATTTGTGACCCTTTCTAATAATAACTTTCCTTCTCATAAGAGCCTAGGACTTGAGTTGTGTTTGGTATATTGATCAAAGAACATGTTTTTATATGGGCAGTAGTGAAAGCATTCATTTGAATAGATGCTGTGTGTTCTAGTAGGGACATAGTCTGACCACATTGTGAACACTGAAAAATTCTACTTTCAGGGCAAATGGTACTGAGGGTGGTCGCAAAGTGCTTTGGTGCCTGCGGTTTTTAGTAACACTGGAATGGTGCCATGTTGCCCAACAAAACCACTGCTTTGTCAATATCTTTTCAATGTGAAGGGATGCATGTACATTTTAGATGGAAGAAGTAGTGGGTTGCATTCAACTACTGCTACTGCTGGGCTTCACACAACTTTCATGCTGCTTCCTACTTTCTATGTGTAGCTTGAGGTGGTGAGTAAAAGAGAGAGAAGTAAAAAGGGAGTGGCATATTGCATAAAGAAAAAACACTGCTTCCTACTTTCTATGTGTAGCTTGTAGTGGTGAGTAGGAAGTAAAAAGGGAGTGGCATGTTGCATAAAAACCTCACTGTAGTAGTTAAAGGGCCAGCAACACAAGAATTTTTATAATCCATCTATATGCTCATACTGTGGCAGGTATACATGTATGAATATTTTTATAATATATATATATATATATATATATATATATATATATATATATATATATATATATATATAATTTGTTTTTTGTTTTTTTTGTTTTTTTATTAGTATTATTTATTTATTTTTTTCTTCTTATGTACACAGCACTGTACAGCAGAACAATACATTAATAGAACAAACAGGGGGTCATTACAAAAACAGATACAATACAAAGTACAATAATAAATACAAATAAAAGTACAGTTTACATTAAAATAAAGTGTCAAAGAGAGAAGAGGACTGAGGTCCCTGTCTTGTAGAGCTTACAATCCAAATGGTAGGGTAACATGACACATATAGGAAGATATTAAGTGCTGCAAGTAACAGACATTGACACTTCAATATAAGTGCCACCTCAGGGCAACATTTCCTCTCATTTCAATTTGGTCACAAGTACAAAAAATATCTTTTGTGCCCACTATTAAATCTGGTATGCAAAACATATTTTCCTTGACATTTTTTTGCCTTTTCTAGTCCTTTAAAGATATTGCCAATAAACGTACCGTTAACAAGCTTGTGTATGGATGCAGTCATATTGCCAGTCATTTCATGCCCATTTAGTACCATATTCTTATAACAGATAGAGGGAGGACAATCCTTTAATACCATGCTTGTACACCGACATACATCCCTCCAGCTGCTCCTGAACTACAACTCCCAAAACCCCTGTCTTTTTTCAACCCCAAACCTTCAGTGGAAATGGAGACTTGTAATTCAAAAAAGCATGGAGCTGGAACTTTGAGGATTAATAAAAGGTGCTAGATCACCCCTTTAACACTGGGCACCAATATAATGAACATAACTGGTTAGTAATCAGTACTGAGTCCTGCCAACAGTAACATGAAGATCAATTAATTAGTAATCAGCCTTACTACACTGTTTGTTAGTTGTTCCTTTTTAATATATTTTATATAGATACCTTACTTACATTACAATAACATAAACTTTATCTTACCTGGTTCTGCAATTATCAGAAGATAGACAAGGAACTGCTGCCCCAAGACTGCACTTATCCGAAACAAGGAAGAAAAGAAATTCTTTGTGTAGGACAGAGCTCGCTATTTGAAGAAGCCACCCCCAAGCAGAAGGAAAAGCCAATCATATAGGAGTTGGGGAGGAGAAAAGGGTTGCTGAATGTTGCTTAGGAGAGGGGGTTGAAAGAGTGATATATTATTGTAAACTTACATTCAATATGTATGGAGTGCACAGAAATATGGAAGGAAGGCAAATAATATTGATAACAAGCAGTGAGTTGGGCATTCTGGAACTAGTAAGAGCAGGCATGTAGGCAGGGCATTATCCTACACACCCTCAGCCTCTAGTCATGAATAAATGCAGGCAGGATTTCTGCTAGCCAGGAAAGTAAGACGTGAGGGGTGTGGGGGTTATAAATTGTGTTGCTTGTTAAATGTTCACTCTATGTTCACAAAAGCAGTCCACAAATAAAATAGGAAAGCAGCCTTCAACCAAGGGTCAGGATGCATTAAAAGATAATAGTTCCCCCTGAAGATACTGCTAGGAGCTCCCCAGATAAGGTGGTGTCCCTCTACTTACCAGCAGGGGCGATCCTGGCTCCTCTGCCGCATGAGGCAGCAGCATTTGCTTCTGCCCCCCACCCCCGGAAATACTCTTAAAGTACCAGGAGCAGCATTTTTGCCGCCCCTGATACCTAGTGGGGCGCTGCCGCCTGAGGCGACAGCCTCAACTTGCCTCATTGGCAAAGCACCCCTGCTTACCAGTGAGTGTACAGTGGGCCCCCCTTCCTATATAATAATTCATGCTATAGGTTCATTTATCAATTGTCTTCTGAGCTGGGCCTGGGAAACAGCAGAATTTATGTAACATACAATCAATTGTGTCACTTCAAGTTTTATGGCTTGGATGATTTTTTGGACAGACATAATATCAAAGGCTATTGTAATACTAAACTCTATAGTTAATATAGGTATGGTATATAGAATTTGTATGAAAGTAGGGAGGGGTGTGTGTATGGATGCTGGGTTTTCATTTGGAGGGGTTGGACTTGATGGACTTTGTCTTTTTTCAACCAGATTTAACTATGTAACTATCCCAGCAACAGAATTGACCCATTGGTACACCAGGAGAAAGTTTTGCAGGCAGGTGGGATTTGTAGAGCGTTTACTAGGCCACTGTGGGCAGATGATGTTTTCGTGCTTCAACTTATTCCAGTTCTCTGTGCCAGACTTAGGGTTCCCACCTTTTCCGGAAAAAAATACCGGCCTTCCTATATATTTATAATTTTTCCCTATTAATAACATTGGGATCAATCATTATTTTTACTGGCCAGGCTGGTAAAATACTGGCCAGGTGGCAAGCCTACATCATCATGGTGACAAAAAACACTAAGTAAGTCTGTCTGAAACCTATTTTAGAACCCTGCTCAGGTAACCCAGCCCATCCCCTCTTTTTTCACCATTAGCCTCCTATTGTTGTATTGTTCTACCTGGGAGACACAGGCTTGGCACATTAGGGAAAGAAAAAACTTGCCCAAAAAGTAGCCCAGATCTGTACCTTGGCTAGTTTGTACTTGCCTGGTCTTTAAATTAGTAGCCAAACATGCTCAGTGGACTCTGAGCTGTTGAGAATCTAAGCTGTATGGGGTTGTTGCAAATGATCAAGGAGAAAATTAGGTTGGCCTGTAGTATAAGTTGATGCTACAGGGCTGATTATTAAATTCTGATGCTAGTTGCATTGGTTTATGTGCTGACATATAGTAATTATCTATATTAATTACTATTCAGCCATATATTGTGCCATTTATATTCAATGTGTACTGTAGATTTTGAGTCAGTCCCTAAGCTCAGTAACAGATAGCAGCACAGAGCATGTGCAGTGAATCAGCAGAAAAGAAGATGGGGAGCTACTGGGGCATCTTTGGAGGCACAGATCTTTGCTGCTTAATGGCTGGCTTGGGCTGGTATAGAATCCTAAAACATAATGTACAACATTTCTAGCCTACTTCTTGAGTTAAGCTTTAGTTCTCCTTTAAAAGCAAATATAAAGGAGGTAGTCATACCTCTCACACAGCGCGGCAATTTTTTAGACCATGCCCATTTTTGTGGCCACACACCATCATTAACATGTTCAACATTTGGCAGGTTATGACCGTTTGAACATATTTCTGTGTTTTTTTCAGTTATTACAGTTTTGGTAATGAAGGTAAACTGCCCATTAAGCCGTGAGTCTAACTTCACCCAAGGGACCTTTTATCTTATATTGTTATAATTACTTATTTGCTTATCTCAAAATTGTTGCAATAGTATCTTACCTGCTGCTGTGGCTGTTCTGGGCTCTCTGCCAAAAGGCAATTAAGTTAGAAACATTGTGTCAGGGTCAGCCGGGATTCGACCTCTGGGGTGTGGGTTCCTGGAATTGTGCACTCTCCAGTTGAGCCACTGGAGGCTCTCATGGCTGCACCTGACCAGTCCTTCAACTACATTCATTGTAGTTTCTGTCTGCTCCCTTGTCTCCACCCATTTCATTAGTTTCATGTGTTCTTTTCCCTAATCAGAACCCCTTATAAACCTGTCCATGACCATAGCTTCTTGCTTGGTAATTTTGCATCCTAACCCTGATCTTGTTGTTCTGTGCCTTGATTCGTTACCTGTTCCTGGATTCCTGTTCTCGAGATCCTCCCGTGTTCCTGATTCCCAGTCTTGCTCCAGTTCTCCTGTTCCCTCTTTACCTGTCTTGTTGGATTTCCCAGTTGTGACCTTGGCCTGATTACTGGACCCTATTTGCTTGCTGCCAGACCGCGACCACGGCCTGTCTACTGGACACTGTTTTCTTATGCCGATTCCTTATTTCACTGACTTGTACAATATTTTCTTCAACCACCTGTTTTGTTTTTGCCTCATTAAACCATATTTTCTTTCACCATTTCTCTAAGACTCAGTACAGCTATTTTTGGTTATACCCCTGGTTCACTAACATACAGGCTTCTATTTGATTATTTTAGTTCAGTGTGATCCTTACACACTGTTTCTTTTTCTGGCTGTTCAGTGCCTAGAAAATCGAGACTTTCCAGTACAAATAAGGGACTGGGGGTTGAGCTGTCAAAAGAGGGACTGTCCCTCTGAAGACAGAACAGTTGGGAGGTATGGTCCGAAGCGATGTTAGAAAATGTGGGAGCTGAAGCTGTATAGAGTATGTGGAACTTTTCACTTGTAAATATTAAATTAATTGAAAGGGTATGCTATAGCCCCCTAATGTAAGTGAAGAGAAGGAGGCTAAGCTCCTGATGCAAACAGAAAAGGCTGTTTGGGGCAAGTAATAATAATGGTGTATTTTAACTTCCCAGATATTGACTGGTGCAACAGTACTGCCAGGACAGTTTAAGGGAAAAAGTTTTTAAACTTGTATGGCAACTTTATGTCACAGGTTGTTGAGGAGCCAACCAGAAATAATGCTATACTGGATCTATTGATTTCCACTGACCCAGAAAATTATATAGATGGTGCAAGTTATTGAATCCATGGGTAATCGTGACCATAATGTGACCTCATTTAATGTTTGGTGCAGATAACAAATATACACTGGGACAACAAAGACCGTGTATTTCAGAAAAGCAAATTTCAACTCCTTAAAGAGGTGGTTCATCTTTAAGCTAACATTTAATGTTGTAAAAGAGTCGGTTCTAAGCAACTTTTCAATTGGTCTTCATTATTTATTTATTATGGGTTTTTAGTTATTTGCTTCTTTCTTTTGGCGCTTTCCAGCTTTCAAAAGGGGATCACTCACCCTGTCTAGGAAAAGATGCTCTGTAAAGTTGCAAATTTATTGTTATTGTTACTTTTTATTACTCATCTTTCTATTGATGCCCTCTCCTATTCATATTCCTGTCTCTTATTCATATCAAGGCTATTTGGACCATAGCAACCTGAATTGCTGAATAAAAAGCTAAATAACTCAAAAACTACAAATAATAAAAAATGAAAACCAAGAGCAAATTGTCTCAGAATATCACTCTCTACCTCATACTAAAAGTTAACTCAAAGCTGAACAATCCCTTTAAGGGCTGCCCTTCAGAGAATAGATTAGGGCATTATGTTTTCTGCCAAAAACACAGAACAGAAATGGTTGTTATTTAATATATAATTTAAAATTGTTACTGTTCTCAATTTATTGCCTTAAGAAGTAAATGTAGAAGTGTTCAGAAACACCCTATGTGGCTTTTTATGCGCCTTTAATGAATATAAACACTATAATAAATGTTGTAAAACAGCAATTTGGAAGGCAAAGATAGAAAACGAGGAGTGCATTGTGGCAGAGGCTAAGGCTAATCAAGAACATTTATTCAAATATATTAACAGTAAAAAGATGCTGGTTGAGATTGTGGCTCCATTAAATAATCATTAATCAATGTGGTTGCAACAGATACAGAAAAGGCAAATGTGCTAAGTCAGTTCTTCAGTGTATACAATAGAGGAGGGAGAGTTCCAAGACCCACCTCATAACTGGGTCAGCTCAATCTAGTCAGTGGCTGACTCAGGATATGGTTTATAAACAGAGACGTAACTAGAGGGGACGGGCCCTGGCGCAGGACGTGCAGCCGGGCCCCGTCCCCTCCGTACGGCCAGAAACGGCCGCAGAACAGAGTGGCGCGTGAGCTGCCGGGGGGCCCTGAGGGGGTGCAGGCCCTGGCCCACCCCCTGCTCCCCCGGTAGTTACGTCACTGTTTATAAAGCTTTACTAAAAATTAATATGCACAAGGCGCCAGGGCCAGATGGAATACAACTTTGTTCAGCTTTTATTAAGGGCAGCTATGCCCAAAATGCATCAAGCAATATTTATAGTGCAAAGAAAAATATCATGTTTTTTGGAAGTGAAACTATAAAATATTCTCGTCATTGATACCTACACTTTCATACAGTAGCCTACAGGCATTGATTTATAAGACAATAGGTTCTGGGCTAGGCCTGTTTCCTGTAGACCAGGGGTGCCCAGACTTTTTCACCTCTCCTGCCACCTGATGCCGTCAAGAGATCTACCTTAAGAACTCAGGAGGTAGGTACAAATGTAATTCCATGTATAAATACCACCATAACTCATATCAGGATGGTAGAGGCAATACCATGTATAATACAACCAGAACTTATATCAGGATGGTAGAGGGTTAATACGATGTATAATAGCCCCAATTTTTATACCAGCTTGACACAGAGGCAATTCCATATATACAGTAAAACCCACCAGAGCATAGACATAGAAGCATGGCATAGTAGTAATTTAATGTTAAATGCCTGCATTTACACAAATCAGCTGTGGGAACCAAGACTGGGATAAACTTATCAATCAGCCAGAATAAAACAAGATGCACTGACTGACAGTGTGGGAGGAAGAGAGAGGGTAGTGTCTGCAGGCTGAGGCTAGAATTATTGCTTGGTCGCTCCTTGCTTCTTCTTTACCCGCCCATATTCCAATGCAGACACGGAGCTACAGGAGGGGGTGGGCTTTACGCTGATCACCAATGAAAGCTATTCTCAGCACTTCTGGTAGTGTGTTTCAGCCTATCGCGGCTGTGTTACTTGACCTCGCCTGCATTCAGAAGGGAGGGAGTGCGAGCACTGGGAGAGCTGTGCCTACGTGCACAGTTAAAGGAACGGTCGTGGTCTACCAGGAACTTTGAATTTATCGACTGGTAGACCGCGATCGACGTCTTGACCACCCCGGCTGTAGACAATGATCAACAAACTTGGGTGCTATCTAGGCTACCTGACCAGATACGCCATATTTGTATATACTTAAGCATTTGGTCTTTTCTGTCCAATGCTGCACTCTCCATTGCTGCCACGTTATCCATAGCTGCACACAATTCTTTGCATGTCGGTGGGGAGCAGTCTTTCCAGTGAAGGGTAATCAGTCTTTGTGCCTCTGTGCAACTAGAGGAGAGAGAGGAATGCCAGAGTAAACTTGGTAGAGTTCTGTAGAATGCTCTACAGTTGTAGAGAATTCTACACCAAGGATGGTGAAGCCCCACAACAGAATAACGCATAAAAAAACGTGGATAGATTTGTTCAAAGCAGGGGTTCCCAGAGAAAAAATAAATGGGGTCCCCACAGTTGAATTACATAAGAGATGGAAATGGGTGGTGGGCAACAAAGCAAAGATAAGGGTTCCCACCAGTGAGAGTAATGGGGAATGTAAGGTCTCTTCTTGTAGTCCCAAGGCGGAAACCACAGAGTTAAAAAGTCTTATATATGTTATCTTGAAAATAACAACATGCCTGTTAAATTGAGCCCTAACTGTCTTGAGGAAAGGCCCACTGCCAATGTAGGAAGGAAAGAAGTTTGGTGCTATACTTGTTGTAAAACTGGCCACATAGCAAGGGATTGTACCAGGTTTAAGTGATATAGAAACACTTTCTGGCATAAAGAAAAGGGAAATAAAAATTCCCAAAGGGAATATAGTGTACTTAAAGCCCAAAAGGAATTGCAATGTGATGAAAATTACAGTCTGCAAAAGGCATGGCAGAATTGTAAAAATGAAATAGACTTTGTTAAATTCGAACTGTCTAGAATTAAGGTACCTCAAAGTAAGTAAAATTGGTGGTTAAATGGGAGAAATTGCCTTCAGTTCCTGAATAGAATCTAATTGTTGTTTTGTCTTTTTCTGAGTTTGTGGTTTACAGAAAGCAGAGGAGATGCAGTTTTCCAACATGGCAGACAAGACCATACAGACTTCCTCCCAAATGAAGGATCCATCAAGAGAGGACACTACAGAGGATTTAACCAGTGAGGGAGAGGAAGACAGAGGAGCATCTGTAAACCTGGACATTTATAAAGACTCAAAGACTCTGGCAAGATTCAAAGAGGGGCATGGGAACACGTGCTCATTTGGGGACAGGCAGTCTGTTTTGTACAAAATGTAAATTAATTTTATGTATGTGTGTGTGAAGGCAACTATATTTGTTCTGCTGAGTAGTGATTTATTTCACTCCAGAAATCAAAAGGTGGATTGTAGTGCAAAGAAAAATATGATGTTTTCTGGAATGAAGTGAAACTATAAAATATTCTCGTCATTGATACCTACACTTTCATACAGTAGCCTACAGGCATTGATTTAAAAGACAATAGACTCTGGGCTAGGCCTGTTTCCTGTAGACAATGATCAACAAACTAGGGGCCTGCTGTCACGGTCAGCACCCAACACCAGAACAAACACCAGGCACCCTGGTCTCGGCTCGTGCTTCACCAGTAGTGTGACCTCCTTTGGGCCTCGGGAGGAGCCCTCGGAGGATGCCATCTGGACTTAAAAGAGAGGTGCAAGATGAGAGTTCTGGATAGGCAGAGGGGCTCGACTGTAGAGCAAAGTCTTTGGATAGAAGGTCGTAGTACAAGGCGTTAGGCAATAGAGTAGGCAGAGCAGGCCAGGTAGAGGCAGGCAGAGAATAAACGTAGTCAGGCAGGCAAGGGTCAAACCAGGAAGTCAATCAGAGGGTTAAGCAGAAGAGGTAGTCGGTATTCAGGCAAGGGTCAGGATCCAGAAGTCAGAATAGTCAAAAGCCAGGCAGGGGTCACAACAGGAATCAAAAACAGGTTTAGACAGATATAGCTTAAAGCTCAGAAGCACCAGCAACAAATCCTATCACGAGCAATGAGATATATTAAAAATGTCCCTTTATACCTTTAAATTTCGCGCCATTGCTCAATGACGTCATCACGCCAACGCGCACAAAACCCGGAAGTGCACGTGCGGCGCGCACTAGGAAGGAGCCGGCACCAGGGAAGAGGACCACCAGGGTGAGTCTCCATTACATTACCCCCCCTCTCTAGGGGGGGGGCACTGGACCCCCAGGCTTACCAGGAAATTTGGTGTGAAATTGCTTCCTGAGGCGGTCAGCTTTGATGTCTTCTACTGAGACCCAAGAGTTCTCCTCAGGACCAAAGCCCTTCCACTTAGTGAGATATTGAAGCTTACCGCGTACAATACTGGGGGAGGAACAGACAAATAACGAACATGAGTGGCAGGTTTCAAGAGGGAGACATGAAAAGAATTAGAAATTTTAAAATTAGCCAAATAACTGAAGACGAACAGAGTATGGGTTAATTATTGCAGTGATGGGGTATGGGCCTATGAGCCTGGGACCCAGTTTGGGAGAGGGAACCTTCAACTTAATATGTTTGGTGGATAACCACACTGAGTCTCCTATCTTATACTTGGGTGCTTCCCTACAGAATTTATCAGCAGCTTTCTTTTGAGCAGATGTAGCTGCAGCAAGACAGTAATGCACCAGAGACCAAACCTTAGAAAATTGTTCTACAGAAGAGTTAGCAGTAGGTACAGAGGGAACCAGAACTGGATGTAACCCATTGACAATAAAGAAAGGGGACTCCCCAGAGGAAGAATGGGTAGCATTATTGTATGCAAATTCTGCTCAGGGTAACAGTTCAGACCAGGAGGACTGATTATCAGACACATAACACCTGAGAAACTGCTCAAGAGATTGGTTCACCCTTTCAGTTTGACCGTTGGTTTGGGGGTGATACGCAGTGGAAAAGGATAACTCAATCCCTACTAAAGAACAGAAAGCACACCAAAACTTCAGAAACAATATTTTCAGGAAAACCATGTAACTTAAAAATGTGAGTAATGAATAGATCAGCCAAGGTTTTAGCAGAAGGGAGGTGTGGAAGGGGAATAACCTTTGGCAGATCGGACAGGAGTTAACAAAGGCCTTTGCATCCTGTTTGAAAGAAGACCACCAGACATAGCGGGATAACAGAGACACCATTTTAGTAATGCCCGGATGCCCCGCCATTTTAGAATCGTGAACCTCCTTCAACACTTGTTCCCTTAACTCCTGTGGAACGAACAGCTTCCCAGAGGGAGTATCTACGGGAGCAGATGATTGTACAGGGGACAATAAGGAGGAAAGGTCAGATTCTAGTGCTGCTACAATTACTTCCCTGGGAATGATGGGGATGCACTCACTAGACTCCGAGGAATCGGACTCGAAGCTTCTAGAGAGTGCATCCACTTTAGTATCTTTGGAACCAGGCCTAAACTTTAGAGAAAAATTGAACCTGGTGAAAAACAGCGCCCATCTAGCCTGCCTTGGATTTAGTCACTTGGTCGACTCAATATACAGAAGATTCTTATGATCAGTATAAACCGTGATCACATGTTTGGCAGATGCCGCCTTTCCTCAAAGGCCCATTTAACAGCCAACAATTCTCTATTTCCGATATCATAGTTGATCTCAGCAGGAGAAAATTTCTTAGAGAAAAATGCACAGGGATGCACTTTGTTGGTTGTCGGATGCCTTTGAGAAAGGACTGCCCCTGCCCCAACTTCAGAAGCATCTACCTCTACAATAAAAGGAAGTGCAGTGTCTGGGTGTCGAAGAATGGGGGCAGAACTGAATTCCTTTTTGAGGAAGTCAAAAGCTTGTACAGCTTCAGGAGGCCAAATGCTGGGGTCAGCACCCTTCTTAGTCAAATCAGTAATGGGGGCCACAATTAGGGAAATTTTTTTAATAAACTGACGATAATAATTTGCAAACCCTAGGAACCTTTGGGTAGCACGCAATGATTGGGTTGGGTCCAATCCAGTACAGCTCTCACCTTGCCTGGATCACAACGAAAAATAAACACCAAGACAAATGAAATTTTTTAATAGCAAAGCCTTTATTAAGAAACAACTTACAGAAAGTCCACTTCCTGTCCTCTTCAGAAACAGCGAAAAGGCGATTGATTTCTCCTCCCTGGCTATTCACTGACATCCTCCTCCCAGTGTCCATCAGCAGTGTCACAGGCTCTCCTCTCCTGCAATTTCCCGGCCCTTGGTGTGACAGCGGCTCAAGTTTGTTCCTGTGCTGGCGGCGATCAACTAACAGCAGTGGGTCCCCTCGCTTCCCTTCCACTGGCCTGGCCGTCTACAGTCTCCCAACGCAAACTTGTTCCTGCACTTTCACTGTGCATCGGCTTCCCTGCTCCGCTCTCCTCACCTCCCTCTCAGTCTCCCCTCCTCCCCAAGCTGCTGCCCTGGGCATCCTCCTTTAAGTACCTTGGAGTTCATAGAGACCTGAATAAATTTATGGAACTCAATCTCGACCCGCTATTATCCCTGTTAGAAACTAAAACCAAACTATGGAATTCTCTTCTGTTTAACCTACTAGACAGAATCAATCTCTTTAAAATGATTCTACTCCCCAAATTTACATACTTGTTTCATCAAGCTCCTCTCACCCTCCCTAGTAAACATTTCCATAGGCTAAAAACATTGCTTTCTACACACTACTGGGCCGCCATATCTCCCCGTACGTCTCTTCCAATCCTACAAAACCCTACAGACAAGGGAGGCCTGGCGGCTCCTAACTTGTTTCACTACTATTTAGCCACTAAACTAGTAACATCAGGGTGGTGGGCAGCCCGACACCCCACAATGCAGCCACAACTATTGAAGCACAAACAGTGGGTTCATATGAGGCTCTAAAAAACCTGCTCTACCGTGGTACCAAAAAGAAATCCGCTATATCCCCCTTAACAAAAGCAACAGTACAGGTCTGGAAGATGGCCCTAACACACTTCCCCAGAAGAGACCCTATGCCTCTACATATACCCCTTTATGGTACAATCCTCAACTCCCACATTTACAAACTATTCCAAACCCCGGGATATGGGCCCGACACAATATTAAATACTTTGATCATATTACGGAAAATGGAGCTCTCATATCCTTTGATTCACTGAATACCAAATATAATTTACCGAACCAGATGTTTTTCCGTTATATTCAACTTAGACATGGCTGGAAAGCAAAATTTGGCAATTCTGTTCTTGACTCCACCCATCGGAGATTAGAGGAAATGATATTCACCCCTGAGCTCTCAAAACCGATCTCCCAATTCTACTCTTTATTAAGTATACCAGAGAACCCGGTCCTACCAAATCTTTATACAAAATGGATCCGTGATATACCGAACCTCACTTCCGAAATATAGTTAGAAATACTGGAAACACACAGTGCACTGTTATTCAGTGCTAAGGACAAAATTATACAATTCAGATACTTGTATAGATCTTATTTAATGCCACACAGGTTACATCTAATAAACTCGAATATCCCAGACATATGTCCAAAATGTAGCCACACCCTGGCTGATTACATTCACATTGTCTGGAGTTGTTAGGATATACACTTGAACCACTAATCTTCCTACTTAACCAGGTAGAGGAAACTGCCCCTAATCCAGCAGAGAGAGCATTGCTGTGCTACCTTATAATTCAATCAATAAGAAACTTATTGCTCTCAACTGGAAATCTAAACAACCGCCTAAAAAGAAACAATGGGTGGAAATGGTAAATGCCTCAGTTCCTATGTACCAGCTTACATACCTAAGATGGGGCTGCCCAAAAATGTTTGATAAGGTATGGTCCCCATAGCTAACCGAACATCTACCAGACCTGCTACCCCAGGCTGACTCATGAGTGGGAAATCATCTCTCCCCCCCCCTTCCCAAGGTCAAGAAAGACAGTAGTTTAAATAGAATAGACTAAATAGAAATTGTTGTTTTATTGTTAACAGAAATTGCTGAACACAGCTCTCCGTTATATTAGGAATATAAAGACAGTCAAGCCGTTGGACATAAGAGGTTTATTAAAATTTAATTAATAACAATAAGTCATACAGATGAAACGGAACAACTGTGTTTATATGCTGACTGTCGTTGAAAACTGTGTTAATTTGTATTTTTTTTAAAAAAAAAGGAATGTGTAATTCTATTTTCACTTTTGTGATGCTGTGTAATAACAAATGAAGCTACACTGTTTGATATTTGATGTATTGCTAACTGTTAAATAAAAAACTATAAAAAATATATATATATATGCGCACAAAATATAGACAAATTTATCGCCGAATATTTTTTTGCCAGTTTACTAACCTGCGGTAAATATAAATTAGCGAATTTTCTTGTGCAAGAATATGTGTTCGCCAGTTATTGCATTCTCTGAAAATAATGATATATACACAGTAATGCTTGGTTTATTAAACAGCGAAATGTGCGAAAGACAAAATTAATGTCAGAATAGTTGCAAAATTAGATGGCGGTGAATTATTTTTTACGTCAGCATCATTCTTTGCTGTAGCCATTGCTGACAGGAGAGAAATCTGTAGCTATTGCTGACAGGATGTTTTGGCTTTTGCTTCTATCTGCTGCAACAGTAGTAGTTTCAGCTCAGAGGCGTATTATTGGCAGTGGGCATCACAGTCCAAGGATTCGTCAGCCTAAACACTTTCGACAACGCTTGATACTTGAAGACATATATAGTTAGTTACATAGTTTAATATGGTTGAAAAAAGACAGTTCAAGTTCATCAAGTTTCGACCCCTCCAAATGAAAACCCAGCATCCATAGACACACCCATCCCGACTTTCACATAAATTATATATACCCATATATATAAAAATAGTCCAACGTTTCTTAATGCACTCCCCATACGTTAAACAATGTTGGGTGCGTCCTTTTCCATGGTGAGTCAATCCATGAGTAATGTACAAGTATTCCAGCAAAGTCGCACTCCAATGTATAGTTTAAAACATAACATTTAATGTCCCATCATAAAAGCATATAGTCACAACAGCATGTATACTCATCTGCACGGAGACATATCGCGATGTTTCGGGAGTCCACAGCCCCTTTTCTCAAGCATGTCCCTGGTGCGTGTCGCATAAAGTCCGTTAAGGACCCGAGAGTCAATCATTATCCTTGAAATAGTGCAACTGGTGTGCCAGTCACTGTGACATAGCGACGCAGCCGGCGTCAGTGCGTCATAGAAGCGAGCACACGTATCAGTCCGCTTACTGAAGCGTCAAACGCCATATTGATTATTGGCTACTCTCGCTCCATGGTGCCTAAGGAGTTACGAAATACAATAGACATTCGTAAACATTATACAGGATACAATGTAATCTTATCTATACAGCATACACATCAACTAGCTTTATACGTATCTATCAAATTTCACATACTAGTTATTGCTGAGTTCACAAATAAGCAGGTATCTATCTCAAATGAACAGATGTAAATCAAAGTCCTTATTCAAACCATGGGGACTCAATGACTTCAATCGGTGTATCCATTGTACCTCAGTGATACAGTTGTGATACAAATTACAACAGATAACGAATAACAATAACAATTAAAAATGCTGTCAAAACAAAAATAAGAAAGTAAGAGAGTACAAGGGTGAGCTGTGGCGGAGAATAAGTTTAGTACCTCTAGGCCAAATATGTCACTAAGAGATGCTCCAAAAAATTATTCATTACGAATATCTCTGTAAGCCAGCCAGGGGTTCCAAACTTTATTGTGACGTTTCGGTTTACCTTTTGGGAGGTCTCCTGAATCAGGATATTAATAGAACAATGAGTGGAGGCAGAAATAATATCGGACCAGGTATCATTGTCATAACAAACTTTTAGGTCACGTTACCAGCGACGGACAAATGGTAAGTCTTTAACGTCAGTTTGATGAACCATATAGTTATAATGTAGAGATTGACATTTTCTGAGGAAGAACCTGCAGAAACATTAGTTCAAATGGGGATGGGCGAGGAAAAGCACTTTCTTTCCATATGGACCTTGGAGATTTGGAGATAATGATAAACTTCTTGTGGAGGCAAGTCATAGAGATCTTTAAGTTGTTGAATTGTAGCCAAAGATGTTTGCCTTGTCAGTGAATAAATTGTAGTTAGACTATGTTGCTCCCACTAGAGAAAGTCCTGGTATGAAATGTGGGTTTGCAAAAAAACTGAGAGCAGGGCTAGAGCAAGATAACATATTGTATCGAGTACTAAATCTTCGCCACAGCTCGAGGGAATGAATAATTATCGGATTAGCTTGGTCGCTAATAGGTATACATTTAAGCCATAAGACATTCTCAATATATCTACAGTTCAATACTTCTAACTCAATATCAGCCCACAATGCCCCCCCCCCATGCCATATAGTCAGTTGGCTGGAGATCTCCCTTTTGCCTGTTATGGGAAGCCACAGCAAAGCTAAGGCGGGTCTTCTTGTTGTCCCAAACAAATTTGTTAAAGGCTTTTTGTAAATGTTCTAGCATACCTTTGGGAGGGGCAACCGGAAGGGTTCTGAATAAGTAAAGCAATAGGGGGAAGGCTGACTGTCAGGGAGCCGGGATGCTCCCACCAGGGAGGTTGTCAGGATCAAGGAGGAAGCCCACAAGGGAATCAAGGTTGCGGAACTACTACTCCGGGCGGCGATCGTGACAGTACCCCCCCCCCTCACGGGGGGCCTCCGGACCACCAGGACTTGGCTTCTGGGGAGTGGAAATCCCTCACAAGACGAGGAGCATGGACATCAGAGCGTCCTTCCCAGGAGCATTCTTCAGGGCCAAAGCCCTTCCACTTGATGAGGTACTGAAGAGAGCCCCTGGAGATTCTGGAGTCAAGGATCTTTTCCACCTCATATTCTTGTTGACCATCCACAGAGATAGTAGGAGGGGGAGGCTGGACAAAGCAGTTGGAGGTAGCGGGTTTCACCAAGGAGACATGAAACACGTTGGGAATTCGCATCTCAGGGGGAAGCTGAAGTCTGACAGCCACAGGATTGATCACCTCAGAGATGGAGAATGGACCTACGAACTTCGGACCCAATTTAGGAGATGGCACCTTCAACCGGATGTTCCTGGAAGACAACCAGACTTTATCACCGACCTTGTAGGGAGGGTCTACGTCTATGATCTGCAAACGTCTTATGAACCAGAGCGCTCTTCTCCAAGTTCGACTTGGTTGCAGCCCAAATAGCAGACATGTGGGCTGCATGGTCATCAGCGGCTGGAACATCAGACAACACAAAGTCCTGTGGGAAGGCTTGAGGATGTTGACCATACACTGACATAAATGGGGACCTTCCAGTGGAAGTGTGGCAGGCATTGTTATGAGCAAATTCCGCCCACGGGAGGAGATCAGACCAATCATCTTGACAAAGGGAAACGTGGTTCCTCAGGAACTGTTCCAAGGCTTGGTTCACTCGTTCAGCCACTCCATTTGTCTGGGGATGATAAGCTGAGGAGAACTGGAGATTAATACCCAGATCTTTGCACAGGGAACACCAGAATTTTGCCGTGAATTGGGAACCTCAGTCAGAAACGATCTCGGCTGGGAAGCCATGCAGGCGAAAAATGAACTGAATAAACAACTGTGACAACTCCACTGCAGATGGAAGCTTCTGTAGAGGGATGAAGTGGGCCATCTTGCTAAAGTGGTCAATGACAACCCAGATCACGGTGTTCCCACGGGAGGGAGGAAGTTCAACTATGAAGTCCATTGCCAAGTGCGTCGAAGGACGAGAGGGGACAGGCAACGGCTGTAGTAACCCGCTAGGGCGAGAATGGCTGGACTTGGAAGTGGCACAAACGGAACAGGCAGTAACAAAGTCTTTGACATCTTTACGGATTGTCGGCCACCAGACTAGATGCCGTAAAAGTTCAAGAGTTTTAGCAGGACCAGGATGTCCAGCTTGTTTGGAGCTATGAGTCTGTTGCAGGATAGGCAGACGAAGTTCAGGAGGTACAAATGCCATTCCGATGGGGGTATCAGGAGGGGCAGAAGATTGACCAGCCAGAATTTGATCAGCGAATTGAGGGTACAAAGAAGCGATGATCTTGATAGGAGGAATAATTGGCTCTTGTCTTTCAGGAGAACGATCCACCGGAGTGAAACTTCGAGACAGAGCATCGGCTTTCCGATTCTTGGAGCCAGGGCGATAAGTCAAGACAAAGTTAAATCGAGAGAAGAAGAGAGCCCACCTTGCTTGTCTGGGATTCAGCCTCTTGAGAGATTAAATTAACTCAAGATTCTTATGATCTGTGTAGATCGTGACTGGGATCAAGGAACCTTCAAGGAGGTGACGCCACTCTTCAAAGGCAAGCTTGACAGCCAGGAGTTCTCGATTTCCTACATCATAATTATGTTCGGCAGGAGAGAACTTCTTAGAGAAATATGCACATGGGTGCAACTTTCCATCAGAGGGATGTCTTTGGGACAAGATAGCTCCAGCTCCAACTTCAGAAGCATCCACCTCAATGAAGAAAGGTAACTCCAGATCAGGATGGTGGAGAACCGAAGCGGAAGTGAAGGCATCCTCCAGAGATTGAAAGGCTTTAATAGCAGATGGGGGCCACAAGCTGGGTTTACCCCCTTTTCGGATGAGGGCCAGGATAGGAGCAAAGCAAGAAGAGAACCCCTTAATGAATTGCTGATAGTAATTGGCAAAACCAATGAATCTCTGGATTGCCTTAGTGCTCAGCGGTAGGGGCCACTCTTGGATTGCAGACACTTTCACAGGATCCATCTCGAAACCCTCTGGGGAGATGATATAGCCCAGAAAAGGAATCTTGGACACTTCAAACACACATTTCTCCAGTTTGGCAAAGAGAGAGTTCTTCCTCAAATGAGAGAGTACTTCCTTCACCTGGGAGCGATGGCTTGCAAGGTCCTTGGAGAAAATCAGGATGTCATCTAGGTACACGACCACAAACTTTTCCAAGAGATCCCGGAAAATGTCGTTCTTGAAAGACAGCGGGGGCATTGCAGAGACCAAAGGGCATTATGAGGTACTCATAGTGCCCATCACGAGTGTTGAATGCTGTCTTACATTCGTCACCTTCTCGGATGCGGATAAGGTTGTACGCCCCACGGAGATCCAACTTAGAGAAGATTTTAGCCCCCTTCAGTTGGTCAAAAAGTTCTGCGATCAGAGGCAAGGGATACCGGTTCTTAACGGTGATTTTATTAAGACCCCGGTAGTCAATACAAGGACGTAGGCCTCCATCCTTCTTCTCCACGAAGATGAATCCAGCCCCTGCAGGAGAAGTGGAAGGGCGAATAAACCCCCGCTGGAGATTTTCTTGGATATATTCCTTCATGGCAGCGGTCTCTGCTGGGAAGAGAGGATAAGTGCGACCTCTAGGAGGCATGGTTCCAGGCAGGAGATCAACTGGACAATCGTAGAGACGATGAGGAGGGAGAAATTCTGCAGACTTTTTACAGAAGACATCAGAGAATTCCTTGTAAAAGGAGGGAAGCGTCTTCAAATCAGATGTAGAAATATTCACCCTCTGGATGGGTTCAGCAGGAAGGCAGTGCTGCTGGCAGTATGGACTCCAACGGGAAACCTGCCCCGAGGACCAATCAATGATAGGGTTATTGTAACAACCTTACCTGGTGGTCTAGTGGGAGGGGGTCTGCAGGGACGCCTGCAGCCCCCTCGGCGGGGCCGCCCGCCACGTTGCTCCTCTGGGCCGCAAATGGGGAATAGTTAGGGCGCGCGCGGCGCGTCTCTTCCTGATTTATGTGCGCGTGCGCGCTGGCGTGTGACGTCAGCACGCAGTGGCACGAAATTTAAAAGTATTAAAGGCACAGTTTGGATTTTTCTCATTGCCCGTGATAGGATTTTGTTCCTGGTGCTTCTGAGCTTTGTGCTATATTCTGAACCTGTTTGATTCCTGTTTTTGACCCCTGCCTGGCTATTTGACTATTCTGACTTCTGGATTCTGACCCTTGCCTGATTACTGACTACTGCCTCTGATTAACCCTCTGATTGACTCCCTGGTTTGACCCTTGCCTGTCTGATAACATTTGTTCTCTGCCTGCCTCGACCCGGCCTGATCTGACTACTCCTTTGCCTAAACGCCTTGTACTGCGATCTTCTGTCCAAAGACTTTGCTTTACTGTCGTGCCCCTCTGCCTATCCAGAACCCTCATCTTGCACCTCTCATTTAAGTCCAGGTGGCATCCAAGTTAGCCGAGGGCTCCTCCCGAGGCCCAAAGGCGGTCACACTACTGGTGAAGCACGAGCCGAAACCAGGGTGCCTGGTGTTTGTTCTGGTGTTGGGTGCCGACCGTGACAGTTATGCAGGCATAACCAAGGAAGCCCCAAGATGACTGGAACGATAACTTTTCTTTGTGTAAAGTCCCAACCTGCACAGGCAATTCCCCAGTCGTCATAGAGATAAACTCGGATTCAAGGGGTCGGTCATCAATGGCAGTTACTCGAAGTGGAGGAGTCAATGGAAACAGGGGAACATTCATATGCTTGGCAAAGAGAGCGTCCATGAAATTTCCGGCAGCTCCAGAGTCAATAAAAGCTGAGCCAACAATGGTCTTAGTGGACAGACGGATCTGTAAAGGCAGAAGAAACCTGTGAGAGTTCTCTTGTGACTTGGGAGTAGCACCCCCTACATGAGTCTTTCCAAGGTTACCTTGAAGAGCGGAACTCTGAGGCTTCACAGGACAGGAGTTGGCAAAGTGAGATTGACCCCCACAGTAGAGACAAAGTCCAGCCGTACGTCTCCGGAGTTTCTCCTGTTCAGAGAGACGAGCTCTTCCGACTTGCATAGGTTCCTCCGGAGGAATAACAGAAGGCTGCTGGGGGGTAGGAGGTAATAGAGGTCTTTGAAAGCGAGGAGCCAACATGGGTTGAAATTTCTTGACTCGGTCCCTATCAGCTTGATGTTCTCTCTGACAAGTGTCCACCTTGACAGACAAAGCAATGATGTCTTCAACCAGCGTGGGTAATTCACGGGAGACCAGGTCATCTTTGAGGCGGATAGAGAGACCATTGTAGAAGGCAGCATGATAGGCATTATTGTTCCAACAAGTCTCTGCAGCGAGAGTACGGAATTCAATGGCATATTCTGCTACACTGCGATTTCCTTGGCGGATCTGGAACAGACGAGAAGCAGCGGTCGCCACCCGACCGGGAGCATCGAACACAGTCCGGAATTCTTGAAGAAAGGCTTTGGAATCATCAATTTAAGGAGACTCCTTCTCCCAGTGTGGAGATGCCCATTCAAGCGCTTTCCCTGCCAGACGAGTGATCACGAAACCAACCTTTGCTCGCTCAGAGTTAAATTCTGCAGGTTGCAGGGTGAACCGAATCTGGCACTGATTCACAAAACCACGACAGGCTTGAGGGTCGCCACTGTAGAGAGGCGGTGCAGGAATACGTGGACCAGAAGTGGAGGACTGTGTAGCCATGTCGGCAGCAACTAGCGTGGGCGTTGTCGGCGTTGGAGTAGTCGGCGTCAGCATGGATAACTTTTCCAAAATCGCCTCCAGCGTGCATCCAACATAATTTTGCCGAGCTTCGTACGCCTCCATGCAGGTATGCAGACCTCAAAAGGCCCTGCCGAAATCTGGCTGAGCTTCCTCAGTGGGATCCATGGCCCAAGTATAATGTCAGGGAGCCGGGATGCTCCCACCAGGGAGGTTGTCAGGATCAAGGAGGAAGCCCACAAGGGAATCAAGGTTGCGGTGTCCAAAAGGGGTTAACCATAAGATTTATCAGAGTCCAGGCAAGAGTTCAAGGGCAGGCAGAATAATAAGCAAAGTCCAAAGTCCAGGCAAGAGGTCAGGCAACAAACGGGAACAAGATTTAGTCTCAAAATTGCAGACAGGAAACCCAGGAAACACACAGTAATGAATCCTATACTTGGGCGCCATTCTGGCGTCTTGGTAGGGTTTTTATGTTTGAATTTGGCGCCATAGTGACGTCATCGGCGTCCTTGCGCCGACGCGCTGATGTCATCGCGCCAGTGCCGCTACCCACGTGGCGGCCATGGGCGCCGCCATTTTGGGAGCGACGCCGGCAGGGGAGGACACGCCGCCCGGAGCTCCTGGAACTGCTCTGGGCGGCGATCGTGACACTGACATCGTACCTCAGTTCTTTTTAACATCAAAATTCTGTCTCCCCCTCTCCTTGGTTGTGGGACATGTTGTATCACCCTAAATCTAAGATCTTCTGAACTATGGCCCTTTTTCAAACAATGTTTTGAGACTGGTAATACTGAATTCCCCATATTAACTGTAGATCTATGTTGGGAGAATCTGTCCCTGATCTTCTGAATAGTTTCACCTATATAAACTAAGTTACACGGACATACCAACATGTATACTACATAACTTATGTCGCAAGACTAGTGTCTCTTAATATTGTAACTCCTGTTGGTTAATGGACTGCAAAATTCGTCACCTGTAAGTACAAAGCGACACTGTGCACAACCTTTACACCGGACCATACCATCCCTGGGAGGACCCAGGAATGTACAGTATATTGTCTTGGTGGTGGCCGCATATCAGTGTGTACCAACCTCCTACCTATGGTAGAACCTTTTTTAAAGGACATCATAGGTGGTTGCTTAAATTCCATTACTGTCGGATATGCATCTTTCAACAGGTGCCAATGTTTACATAAAATCTGTCTGAAATCTTCACTCCGTGAGTGATACTGCCCCACAAAAGTTAAACGCTTATCTCTATTAGCCATCCGCTGTCTGGCTTTCCCAACATTCGATTTGGCCTTCAATACTTGAGTGTTAAGAATTTGTGGTGGGTAGCCCCTATGTGCCAATTTATTTCTCATCTTTGTAAGATCATGATCCACTAAGGTGGGGTCATTAGTAATTCGACATACCCTAGTGAACTGACTGATAGGAATCGATTTTTTGACTGCCGGAGGATGAAAAATGTCAAATGTTAGTAATTGATATATATATATATATATATATATATTTAGAATTTATATTAGAATTTATAGAATTTAGTATCACAATAGCCTTTGATATTATGTCTATCCAAGAAATCATCCAAGCCACTCTTCAAGGCATTAACAGAATCTGCCGTCACAACATCACCCGGAAGTGCATTCCACAACCTCACTGACTTCACTGTAAAGAAACACCTACGTTGCTTCAAATGAAAGTTCTTTTCTTCTAGTCTGAAGGTGTGACCTCTGGTACGCTGATCCTCTTTATGGTTAAAAAGGTCCCCTGCTATTTGCCTATAATGTCCTCTAATGTACTTGTAAAGTGTAATCATGTCCCCTCACAAGCGCCTTTTTTCCAGAGAAAACAACCCCAACCTTGACAGTCTACCCTCATAATTTAAGTCTTTCATCCCTCTAACCAGTTTAGTTGCACGTCTCTGCACTCTCTCCAGCTCATTTATAACCCTAAGGACTGGACTGGAGTCCAAAACTGTACTGCATACTCCAGATGAGGCCTTACCAGGGACATAAAGAGGCATAATTATGTTTTCATCCCTTGAGTTAATGCCCTTTTTTATGCAAGACAGAACTTTATTTGCTTTAGTAGCCACAGAATGCATGGAACCTATAGTTCTGCACAATTTAGTATTGTCTGCAAAAATAGAAATAGTACTTTTAATGCCCATCTCCAGGTCATTAATAAACAAGTTGAAGAGCAAGGGACCTAATACAGAGCCCTGCGGTACTCCACTAACAACAATGGTCCAATTAGAAAATGTTCCCATTACCACCACTCTTTGTAGTCTATCTTTTAGCCAGTTCTACACCAGGTACAAATACTATGTTCCAGGCCATCATGCCCAGTCTGAGGACAAATGGAGCCAGCGTCACAAGGACAGCCTGATGACTTACAGTTAAAGGGGTTGTTCACCTTTCATATAACATTCAAAAATGTAATAGTTCATGTAAAAATAACAAGCTTTGCCATATAAATGTTTAACAAAAAATGTGCAGTTGATGAGATATTCACCTCAGATGGATCCCTTTGCCGATGGGGTCCTTTCATCATGGGCCCCCTGTTGGTGGGGTCGCCGACCCCCAAATACGCTACAGTGACTGTTGTACTTCCTTATTTAACATCATACACACTCCTGGCAGAAGCAGGAAGTGCACACATGCAGCAGTTTCTGAAGCTTAACTCTGATTGGCTGATTCTCCTGTCAGTCTGCTTCTCATCCCTAGTCAGTGTGGTTAATTTGCATACACACTGCTCAGTAGGGAGGGGCTGTGCTAGTGTGTGAGGAGAGGAGAATTCTTCTGGTGGGACTTGGTGTGGCAGCATGTATGCACAGAGATGTTTCTTATGTGAAGGGGCTTGAAGGAGGTGAATGTTTAGCTCTGTGTGTGTGTGTGTTGGGAGGACAGCGTGTCATTTTCACAGGGGGCACAGGCTTGTGTGGGGTTGAAGGAGGGAGCTGCTGTGTGAAGGGACAAGTGATCTGTGAATGATCCACACAGAGGGAGGAGGGGTTCATGGAGTGTCTATGTGTGAGGGAAGGTAAAGGCAGTGCTGGGTGGAAGGTCTGTCACTTGTAGGGACATGTGAGGAGGTTGAACTATGTCTTTTGTGTGTGTGTGGATGGTGGCAGTGTTATAATGGGTTTGTGAGGGGAGAAGTGACATGATACTTAAAATGGAATATGTTCTGCACAACAAGCTGTACCAATAAATGAGCAATTCAACATCACCTTAAAAGAGTGTACTTATTGTGTCTGTATTCTATACTCAAATGACTGTGCACTTTAACTTTCCAAACACAACTCTGCCTGTGTCACATACATTTTAGCAGTATTTGCTGAAGTAAGAGGATTTATTTTATTAATTACTCTATAATCATGATGTAAAAACCAGGCAGCCCTGTGATTTATTATTAACCTTCAACTCCTGTGTACCTGTGTCAATGAAGGAATATTTATATATATATATATATATATATATATATATATATATATATATATATATATATATATATTTGTTTGATTAGAGAATTGGAAAGGACTTTGCAGTGGTACTTTTCACATACAGTAAGGGATTTCTGATAATTGTGCAAATATGAGGATATAAAGTAATAATTAATAATTAAAAGGCAATAGCAGAAGAACTGCCTGTTGGACAATACAGGTATAGGATCCCTTATTCGGAAACCCGATATCCAGAAAGCTCTGAATCACAGAATGGCTGTCTCCCATAGACTCCATTTTATCCAAATAATCCAATTTTTTAAAAATGATTTACTTTTTCTCTGTAATAATAAAAATTGTAGCTGTTGTTGTACTTGATCCCAGATAAGATATAATTAATCCTTATAGGAGGCAAAACCAGCCTATTGGGTTTATTTAATGTTTAAATGAATTTCTAGTAGACTTAAGGCATGAAGACCCAAATTATGGAAAGATCCATTATCCGGAAAACCCCAGGTCCCAAGCATTCTGGATAACAGGTCCCATACCTGTAGTGAATTTTGTGTGTTTGTCAGATTTAATAGACCGATAATGCCCTGTGTGCATCAATGATTGTCCAAGAACTACCTTTGCTTGTACCAGAGAATACCACTTATATGCACACAATGCTGCTAGTACTTAAACTGACCTGTTTTCTGTGAGAAATCAGTCCCCATAGCCTGTGATATTTTTTTCACTTTTAATAAAATTGCTATTTAATCTCATTTATACACAAATGACACACAATACCAGCTACAGGGATTTTTTATGGTTTTGAAAAGTAGGGTACTATTATGGTACATATTACATATCGACCAAAAGCAGAATTCCCAGAGTACTGGCACACATGTTGTGGTACAGGTATGGGACCTTTAATCCAGAGTGCTCAGGACCTGGGGTTTTCCAGATAGCAGATCTTTCCGGAATTTGGATCCTTATACCTTAAGTCGACTAGAAAATGAAGTAAACATTAAATAAACCCAACTACAAGCTACTGTTTTATTACTGCAGAGAAAAAGGAAATCATTTTTAAAAATTTGGACAGAATGGAGTCTTTCTGTGATTCAGATCTTTCTGGATAAAGTGTTTCTGAATTATGCATCCCATACAGATAGAGCCAGCCTGGTTTGTGTGTCTGGAGCGCTATAACTAAATGAGATACACGCGCTATGCGCGCTGTATGCAGTTCCTCACGTTGCCTTGACGAACAAAAAATGTTTTGCAAAAAATGATTTGCAAAATCGTTTTGTCACTTAGGTTGTGTTCAACTCTGAGATGGTTATGGAGTGCTAATTCCTGCATTACTTAACATTGGGCTCTGTACCCTAAAGGTTTTTGAAACAGAGGGTCATGAGTTCAAGACCTATAGCTGACTTTATGCAAAATGATTTACATTCCCTAAAATTTCAAATTCAATATTATATGCTATAAAACAGTTTTTAGTGTTTAATATTTATGTTTAATGACATATTAATATTGAACCTGTGAAACTGCGGCAAAAATTTGCCAGTGAAAAATCTGCTGCGACAAAAAAAATTTGACGCACGTCAAAATTGATGCATGTCAAAATATTTTTCAATAATTTGCATGTGACTGTGCACATGCGCCGGAGTACTGGGGATTATGTGTACAGGAATCTGCATCCCCAGTGTCGGAACCTGGGGGGTCCCGACCCTCATGGGCCCCCGTCAGGGCCAGAACCCCTCTCTAGATAATTAGATTTGAGCGAGCCTGCGCGTCACACTAGGGGGGCCGGAGGGGGGGGCCCTGGACAGCAGTCCCGGTGGGCCCCGGGCCCCCCAGTCTGACCCTGTGCATCCCTAGTGCTTCTTAGATTCCAACTGGGCTGCATGCTGCCCCTTAAATCTTGCTGCCGTAGGCGCATATCTTTGTGGCTGCACCACAAATCCAGGCCTGAAGGCAAGTAAGGCCATTGCTTTATGCCCAATGTCTTAGAAACCCTGCCAGATACAAGGCCAAAGCATTCTACACACCAAATTCTACATCTGGGGATTTCTCCAATAGTCTTATGTTATGTGACAAGGCAGGATTGAGGGTCTAGGGTGGCAGCTTTAGGAGGAAAACCACAGGGCAACTCTATATACAGGCAGGGCCGTTCCTGCCATGAGGCAAGGTGAGCACCTGCCATAATCTCAGCTGCCATAAAGCAGGACAGGGCTGCTGCTTACAATAGGGATCAGATAGGATCTGTGCAGCCACTGGGACAGAATGTTCTGTTATACAGATAGCTAGAATCTCAGCTGCCATAAAGCAGGACAGGACTGCTGTTTACAATGGGGATCAGATAGGATCTGTGCAGCCACTGGGACAGAATGTTCTGTTATACAGATAGCTAGAATCTCAGCTGCCATAAAGCAGGACAGGACTGCTGCTTACAAAAGGGATCAGATAGGATATGTGCAGCCACTGGGACAGAATGCTCTGTTATACAGATAGCTAAAATCTCAGCTGCCATAAAGCAGGACAGGACTGCTGCTTACAATGGGGATCAAATAGGATCTGTGCAGCCACTGGGACAGAATGCTCTGTTATACAGATAGCTAGAATCTGCTTGTCTGTATGAGCCCTTAATGATCTTAGGTGAATCTCTGTTTAAAGAATTGAAGGCCTTGTATAAATCAATTTGAATGGTCTGACACTTACCTAATTAGCACATGGTATAGTATAGCACACAACCCCCACTCCTTCCTCGTTGTTTGGAGTTGAGTCTAGGAGCTTTGTACTAATTGTATCTTAGCAAAGTACTGACCATTAAATGCCCTCAGCTCATTTGCATTTAAAAAGCACAAGGGGTTTGTTTATATTACAGTGTTTACATATGTAAGACTTTTGTTGGGGGGCAGGTCCGTTAAAGGACCAGTAACATCAAAAAAATGTGTTAGTATACAGCAACAAAAAACACCAATACAAATTAAAGTTTAAAATCGTAAATCCTTTATTAAGAAATAACTTAGTACACAGAGTACTATTAGCAAAGGGGGAGGCGGCTGACATTGATCCGCTGCTCCCTCCGCCGCCTCCACTACCACGGCTTCTTCCAGAAATCACTGACAAGGGAGAGAGATTTCACTTGAACAGCCTCGTTCCTCACAGACTCGCAAGACTCTTCTTCTTGGACTTAGATCCACTAGACCGATCGCTGGCCTGGAGTTACACTTCTACTGGCCCAGCGCTGCCTGCTTCTTACCAAGGACCATGGCTCCTTCACATACTGTCAGAATATGGGATAGAGCCAGGGAGGAGAAATCCAGCGCCAAACGATAGATTGTTGCCCTGTGGCCTTTTGTGAAGAGGACAAAAACTATGCCAGTCGATCCCCATCCTGTTTCTGGTAGGCCGCGACCTGCTATTAGTTAAGTTTCAATGGCGTGTCGAAATATGCAACATTTACATTTACTTCCAGCTGTGTCCTCCCCCCAAAAAATGAATGAGCATGTGAATATGAATTATAGGGGGGGGGAAATGGGATGGATTTAGAGGTCTCTCCTTAGCATGGGCAAGGGGACGGAGTGGTGGTAATCTCAGTACACCAGGAAGCAAGAGATCACATACACTGTGCCGGCCGACAAATGCGGTCTGGTGACAAAGGCGGTGAAAATATCAAAAACATAAACCAGCAGTCAGGGGCTCATGTGGCGCTGCAGAGAAACCCCCTCCTAACACAGACACAGGTGTCAGGATATTTATCATCCAGGGTGTACCAGGTCCAACAATAGGTGGCCCCAGCAGCTTTGGTCAAAGAGCTTTCAGTCAGGCACATGTTACACCTCTTCAAAATGCTCCTCAAGCTTTTGTAGCACAGAGTTGGGGTAGCACTTACCAGGAACGACAGCAAATCCATGTTAACAATCCTTGTTACCTGTTTCATACAAATATTTGAAACTATTTCTTGAGACAAGTATTGTGTCGGGTGGGGGGGATAAAAAAATGGGACGGGGAGCAGGGTGATGTTTTGGAGGCATTGTATAATACCTAGGGTTTTGAAGGGTTAATATAAAAACAATTATTGTTAACCCTTTACTCGAGTGCATCAAATCTCTCTCTCTCTCTCTGGCAGGACATCGGGTGCATTTTATAAAGCAATGTTTATCAGTTATTCTGTTGCCTCTGTATATCACACATCCAATCTATAATAACAGTAAAATATCTTTTTTTTGCGCTGTCAGAAATATAAATACTATTATTTTTAATATTAATAAATCAACTGTTAGAATGTAAACACTGTGGAACATTTAACAGTATGAAGTTTAAAATAAATAAATAAAAATGCAGGACTTGCATGGCCTTGCCCTTCTTAAGTCATTTACCTAACCACAATGCTATGAAGCCTTTTAGCTTTGGGAGCTCCTGAAAACTTTTCTTTAAGGCTAATAGTAAAATCAAAAAACATCATTGCCATATTTAGCCTATTGCCAGGGGTTCTATAAAACCTTACATAGATGTATGCTTTTTTTTTCATTATTATTCATTTGTTTTTATGGGGGGAAAGTACTCATCCAAGCATTTTAATGCAGTACTGCGCAGATTACGTAAACCCAGAATTATAATCACAATGCCCATCCATTTATTTCCATTCATTTGGCAGTGTCCCACCCACCCAAAAAAAAAATCATGATTGTGAATTATAAGGGGGAAAAGAAAATGCAGGATTTGAACATATGACCTTCGCCTCCAAAGTATATATTCACCTAACCACAAGGCTATGAAGCCTATGACTTGTAGAAGCTGCTGAAAACCTTTTTTTAAGGCCAATATACACAGCTATTAAAAAGTAAAAAAAAAACCACTGCTGTATTTAAGATATTGCCAGGGGTTCTATAAAACATAGCTGTATGCTTTTTTTTAATTATTATTTATTTGTTTTTATGGGGGAAAGTACTCAACCAAGTATTTTAATGCAGTACTATGCACATTACTAAAGCCTAGAATTATGATCACAATGCCCATTCATTTATTAGTAATTTAGATTCTAGCATTTCTTACCGGCGGGACATCGCGGTTCCCTGCACTCAACGCGACGAGAGCATTCAACTTGATCTGTTACAGCATGCCGGACAGACAGACAATCCATTCTGGCTCCATCTATACCCTGATAGTGAACATTGAGGATGCCACTATGTCTTATCAATCCTTGTGTGTTTTAATATAATAGGATTTAATAAAGGCTCTATTAAAATGAAAATTTAACTTTTTTAACAAAAATTAGAGGGGAAAAAAAACCATACTTTGGGGATCGAACACTAAACCCACTGGTCAAAGGCAGGTTCTAGCTTTATTTAGATTCTAGCTTTTCTTAACGTCAGGACATCACGGTTCCCTGCACTCAACGCGACGAGCGCATTCAACTTGATCTGTTACAGCATGCCGGACAGACAGACAATCCATTCTGGCTCCATCTATACCCTGATAGTGTACATTAAAGGGATACTGTCGTGGAAAAACATGCTTTTTACAAAATGTATCAGTTAATAGTACTACTATAGCAGAATCCTGCATTGAAATCCGTTTTTCAAAACAAGAAATGGATTTTTTTATATCTAATTTTAAAATTTGCTATGGGGCTAGACATTTTGACATTTCCCAGCTGCCCTCAGGTCATGTGACTTGTGCTCTGATAAACTTCAGTCACACTTTACTGCTGCACTGCAAGTTGGAGGGATGTCATTACCCCTCCCTCTTACAAGCTGCTGTAATGTAACTAGAGCCTTGTCTGCTGAGCCTGTCAATTGAACAATAGGCAGGAATCAAGATAAGCTCCCACTGACACCACTTCAGAAGGACTGAAATAAGATAGTCCTGTGATCACTGCCCCCACTTACGTTTCAAAAAAAAAAAAAAAAAAAAATTATATATATATATATATATATACACAATTCATTTTGGACACTGGAAAAAATATTTTATATAGATAGTTTATTATATTTGTTTACACAAAAATGAATGGCAGAAACACAGGAGTACACTCCCAGGACTGATGACAGGGAATAGAAAAAAAGGATAAAATAAGGAGGACATACTTGACATACTTGAAAACCAAGAAAACTTAGGAGGAAGTCTAGGAAGGGTTAAAATAGCTCAGGAGAAAGGAGTTAAGTAGTTAATGAAAAAAGAAGTATTGCAGGCAGGAAAGGAGCAAGGTGTTTGTGAGGTGGATAGCAGAGGGAACTCACAGCTCCTTTACCTCATCTAGTAACCAGTAAAACTAACTAGGAAGGCAGCAAGGAGAGAGTTCCCCTCACCAAAGGAAAGCAAAGAACAAACTTACAGAACGGCAGGAGCTTTGATAGTGTCTGTGGGAGGAGGGGCTGCTAGTGCAGCTGTAGAGCAGGCAGAACGTAGGAAAGTGAAAGTAATTGCTTCCCTGCAAACCATGTGACCTCTCTCCTCCAAACATCACACGCATGGGCAGAGAGGGGAGGGGGAGTGTACAGCTAGATTCTCATGTCGTAGTGCGACTTGGCTTTTCATTACAGAGTGGCTGCCTCCAAGCACACAGGTAATGCTGTGCCTGCTGTTAGAGCAGCACAGGATGAATGTGTAATGAGCAGAAATGGAAGCCCCCATGACAAAATACAAACTAGTACATCTAGTGGCCACAACTGGTATGACATGCTGGTAAATGCGATGTGTGAGGAAATGCAGCACAACGCACTTGCTGCTGCTTATCTAACCTTACAGCCGTCAGATGTACCATCCATTCTGGCTCCATCTGTACCTGTAGTTCATGTTTACTATGGGCAAGAAATCTCATGAAAATGCTTTCTCCTTGCCAAAACATCATAGCGGTGATCCAGCTTAATATCGGGAGAAGAAGGCAATGTTGTTGGGATTCATTTGGATTGCTGCATAATGTATTTTAGGCACGTGGAAGCATTTTTGGCAGGATAGATTTACCACAGGCAACAAATCTCTGTGTGTTTGGGCTATACTATAATATATAGGGATGCGCCAAATCCACTATTTCGGATTCAGCCGCACCCCCGAATCCTTTGTGAAAGATTCGGCCGAATACCGAACTGAATCCGAAACCTAATTTGCATATGCAAATTAGGGGTGGGAAGGGGAAACCATTTTTTACTTCCTTGTTTTGAGACAAAAAGTCATGTGATTTCCCTCCCGCCTCTAATTTGCATATGTAAATTAGGATTCAGCCGGGCAGAAGGATTCAGCCGAATCCTGCTGAAAAAGGCAGAATCCTGGATTCTGTGCATCCCTAATAATATATACCAAATCAAAAGTATGACTTATCAGATTCTCTAATTAGAGAACATTCACTCCTAGGGCTCATACACAAGGGTATTATTTTATGCATTTGATTTTGCATCTATTTGCCCCATTTGTTTCCATAAAGAATTAGGGAATGAACAAGAAAAAGATACAAATGCTTACAAGCAGGAGGGCCCACTGACACCTGGGCCCACCGGGATTTTTCCTGGTATCCTGGTGGGCCAGTCCAACACTGGTCTTGTAAGTAGATCAGACTGAAAAACCCCAATAAGCATGCACATCCTTTTTTCAAAATGAATCAGTTGATAGTGCTACTCCAGCAGAATTCTGCACTGAAACAGATTTTTTTATATTCAATTTTGAAATCTGACATAGGGCTAGACATATTGTCAATTTCCCAGCTGCCCCAAGTCATGTGATTTGTGCTCTGATAAACTTCAATCACTCTTTACTGCTTGTACTGCAAGTTAGAGTGATATCACCCCCCTCCCTTTTTCCCCCCAGCAGCCAAACAAAAGAACAATGGGAAGGTAACCAGATAGCAGCTCCCTAACACAAGATAACAGCTGCCTGGTAGATCTAAGAACAGCACTCAATAGTAAAAACCCATGTCCCAGTGAGACACATTCAGTTACATTGAGAAGGAAAAACAGCAGCCTGCCAGAAAGCATTTCTCTCCTAAAGTGCAGGCACAAGTCACATGACTTGGGGCAGCTGGGAAATTGACAAAATGTCTAGATGTCAGATTTTAAAATTGAATATAAAAAAATCTGTTTGCTCTTTTGAGAAATGAATTTCAGCGCAGAATTCTGCTGGAACAGCACTATTAACTTATTCATTTTGAAAATTATTTTTTTTCCCATGACAGTATCCCTTTAATAAAGTTACATTACAATACAAAACTTCTGGGCAAGGTCATCAGCTGTGGCTGGATATATAAATATAAATGATAATGCAGCTGATAGAAAATGTCTGCCTGGTTGAAGCAGATCTTGCATTCAGGAAAACATTACAGTGCAGACTAACGGAGGGGAAAAATACAGAGACAATGATGCATTTTGTGTGGGGAATTGGTGCCCAACATGGTAAGGGTTTATAGAGTTTACATGTCCATTAATGTATATGCTTATTTGCATAGTAAAAATGTGTTCAATTTGGGATATGCTGGGTCTTTTTGAGACTCTCAAGTAACGTGCACAAGTTAGCAGCCAATGAGAGGGAGAGATGAACCAATGGCCTTTGATTTTATGTGATTTTAAGTGCACAATCAACCAATGAATTACACGAGGAGGGCAGTATCAATGTCCAATAAGAACCAAGTAAGGGCAAAGCCTGAGAGTGATGATGTAATCATATAGGAAGTGCAGGTTTAAAACAGCCCACTCCCATTCTTCAGAAAACTGATCAGAGAGACAGGAGAAGGACAGATTTAAATGGTATATAAACTAGCTTTTACAATGACCTTTTTCATTTTTTGATGGCAAATGGGTTTTCTAACACAATGAGAGCATTTTTAGTGGTTTCATAAGATTTGGACATTGAAGGCGAATAATCCCTTTAAGGCACACTGAATTTATATTAGCAGCCCTTTTTATTAAAAAAAATGTAGCTCTATACATTATAAACATCAAAAAACTTATCATCAAATCTAGGCAAATCTAGCATTTTTAAAGTATTATATTTTTATAATAAATCACACAAAGTCACAGGCAACAAATCAGTCCAAACTTACAACCAAATAATCACAGTGCACTGTAAACAGCAGTCCCACCCCCAATAACAGCACACATAAACCTAATCAGCTCCAGTACAACAGCCACACCCCCCAGTCACACATGTCGCTCCACATGAGGTCCAGATAGTCAGATAGAATTATTAAGGGTCAGGCCACACTAAGGGGCACATTTACAGCCCAAATATTTCCCCAATCTATAACAGTGCCAGTCAGCAGTCAAAAATTGCCCCAATCTGTAGCAGTGCCAGCCAGCAGCCAAAATATTGCCTCAAACAGTAGCATTGCTATCCAGCAGCACCCACAATATTGCCCCAATCTGTAGCTGTGTCAGCCAGCAGTTAAAATATTGCCCCCAATCTGTACCTGTGTCAGCCAGCAGCCAACATATTACCTCCAAATCTGTACCTGTGCCAGACAACAGCCAATATATTACCCCCAAATCTATACCTGTGCTAGCAATACCCAAAATATTGCCCCCCAATTCTGTAACTGTTGTGCCAGCATATTGCCCCCCAAGTCTGTACCTCTTGTGCCTCCATATTGTCCCCAAGTCTGTATCTGTTGTGCCAGCCTATTGCCCCCCAAGTCTGTACCTGTTGTGCCTCCATATTGCACCCCCAAGTCTGTACCTGTTGTGCCAGCATATTGCCCCCAAGTCTGTATCTGTTGTTCCAGCATACTGCTCCGAAGTCTGTATCTGTTGTGTCAGCATATTGCCCCCAAGTCTGTACCTGTTGTGCCAGCATATTGCCCCCAAGTCTGTACCTGTTGTGCCAGCATATTGCCCCCAAGTCTGTATCTGTTGTGCCAGCATATTGCCCTCAAGTCTGTCCCTGTTGTGCCAGCATATTGCTCCCAAGTCTGTATCTGTTGTGTCAGCATATTGCCCCCAAGTGTGTACCTGTTGTGCCTCCATATTGCCCCCAAGTCTGTATCTGTTGTGCCAGCATATTGCCCAGATGTCTGTACCTGTTGTGCTAGCATATTGCCCCCCAAGTCTGTACCTGTTGTGCCACCATATTGCCCCCCAACTCTGTACCTGTTGTGCCAGCATATTGCCCCCAAGTCTGTACCTGTTGTGCCAGCCTATTGCCCCCCAAGTCTGTACCTGTTGTGCCAGCATATTGTCCCCCAAGTCTGTACCTGTTGTGCCTCCATATTGCCCCCCAAGTCTGTACCTGTTGTGCCAGCATATTGCCCCCAAGTCTGTACCTGTTGTGCCTCCATATTGCCCCCCAAGTCTGTACCTGTTGTGCCAGCATATTGCCCCCCAAGTCTGTACCTGTTGTGCCAGCATATTGCCCCCAAGTCTGTACCTGTTGTGCCAGCATATTGCCCCCCAAGTCTGTACCTGTTGTGTCAGCATATTGCCCCCAAGTCTGTACCTGTTGTGCCAGCATATTGTCCCCCAAGTCTGTACCTGTTGTGCCTCCATATTGCCCCCAAGTCTGTACCTGTTGTGCCTCCATATTGCCCCCAAGTCTGTACCTGTTGTGCCTCCATAATGCCCCCAAAGTCTGTACTTGTTGTGCCAGCATATTGCCCCCAAGTCTGTACCTTTTGTGCCAGCATATTTCCCCCCAAGTCTGTACCTGTTGTGTCAGCATATTGCCCCCAAGTCTGTACCTGTTGTGCCAAAAATACATTGCCCCCCCAAGTCTGTGCCAACAATGCATTGCCCCCCCAAGTCTGTAACTGTTGTGCCAACAATGCATTGGCCCCCTACGTCTAAGCAGCAGCACCAAAAATATTGCCCCAGATCTGAATGTCACTGTACCTCTCTGCTCACTGTTCTCCAAGTCACCACACCAGCGACCAGCCTAGCCAGTTTCATAACAAAGTACAGCAGTCAGCAGCACCGTCACCACCTGGACTGAGCTGGCTCTCTTCAATTCGAACACCAACACGCCAGGCCAGCACAGCTCTCTATGCGGAGTGACGTCACCACGTGCCACTACAGCACATGCGCCAGGCATAGTTTCGCCAGCGCTATGTAAATTCACTAAAAATGCGAAGTTGCGCTCAGGGAGGCGAACGGTAACAAAGTTGCGCTACCGTTAGTTCGTCAGGCAAATCGAAGTTACGCTAGCAATGGCTAATTTGCATACGGCGAGAAGTTAAAATATAATGGACTGGATATACTGGAGCAACTACATTACACTACACAAGGCCAGGAAACCTTTAAAAAATAAAATAAAGTTGTTCTATTGCCCTACACATGTGCCCACTGTATCGTTGAGTTGCCATATTGCCCCCAAGTCTGTACCTGTTGTGCCAGCATATTGCCCCCCAAGTCTGTACCTGTTGTGCCAGCATATTGCTCCCAAGTCTGTATCTGTTGTGTCAGCATATTGCCCCCAAGTCTGTACCTGTTGTGCCAGCATATTGCCCCCCAAGTCTGTACCTGTTGTGCCTCCATATTGTCCCCAAGTCTGTATCTGTTGTGCCAGCCTATTGCCCCCCAAGTCTGTACCTGTTGTGCCTCCATATTGCTCCCCAAGTCTGTACCTGTTGTGCCAGCATATTGCCCCCAAGTCTGTACCTGTTGTGCCAGCATATTACTCCCAAGTCTGTATCTGTTGTGTCAGCATATTGCCCCCCAAGTCTGTACCTGTTGTGCCAGCATATTGCCCCCCAAGTCTGTACCTGCTGTGCCTCTATATTGCCCCCAAGTCTGTACCTGTTGTGCCAGCATATTGTCCCCCAAGTCTGTACCTGTTGTGCCTCCATATTGCCCCCAAGTCTGTACCTGTTGTGCCTCCATATTGCCCCCCAAGTCTGTACTTGTTGTGCCAGCATATTGCCCACAAGTCTGTACCTGTTGTGCCAGCATATTGCCCAGATGTCTGTACCTGTTGTGCTAGCATATTGCCCCCCAAGTCTGTACCTGTTGTTCCTCCATATTGCCCTCAAGTCTGTACCTGTTGTGCCAGCATATTGCCCCCCAAGTCTGTACCTGTTGTCCCTTCATATTGCCCCCCAAGTCTGTACCTGTTGTGGTCCACCAGCATATTGCCCCCCAAGTCTGTACCTGTTGTGCCACCAGCATATTGCCCCCCCAAATCTCTACCCAGGGGTGCTTCGCCAATGAGGCAAGTTGAGGCTATCGCCTCAGGCGGCAGCGCCCCACTAGGTACCAGGGACAGCAAAAATGCTGCTCCTGGTACTTTAAGAGCGAATTTCCGGGGGAGGGGGGGGCAGCAGCAACTGCTGCTGCCTCAGGCAGCAGAGGGGCCAGGATCGCCCCTGTCTGTACCTGTTGTACCACCAGCATATTGACCCCCCAAGTTTGTACCTGTTGTGCCAAAAATACATTGCCCCCCCAAGTCTGTGCCAACAATGCATTGCCCCCCCCAAGTCTGTAACTGTTGTGCCAACAATGCATTGGCCCCCTACGTCTAAGCAGCAGCACCAAAAAGATTGCCCCAGATCTGAATGTCACTGTACCTCTCTGCTCACTGTTCTCCAAGTCACCACACCAGCGACCAGCCTAGCCAGTTTCATAACAAAGTGCAGCAGTCAGCAGCACCGTCACCACCTGGACTGAGCTGGCTCTCTTCAATTCGAACACCAACGCACCAGGCCAGCACAGCTCTCTATGCGGAGTGACGTCACCACGTGCCACTACAGCGCATGCGCCAGGCATAGTTTCGCCAGCGCTATGCAAATTCACTAAAATGCGAAGTTGCGCTCAGGGAGGCGAACGATAACAAAGTTGCGCTACCGTTAGTTCGTCAGGCAAAGCGAAGTTACACTAGCAATGGCTAATTTGCATACGGCGTGAAGTTAAAATATAATGGACGTATATACTGGAGCAACTACATTACACTACACAAGCCCAGGAAACCTTTAAAAAATAAAATAAAGGTGTTCTATTGCCCTACACATGTGCCCACTGTATCGTTGAGTTGCCATATGTTAGGAAATGTAGGGGGGAAGGAGGGTACCCCCAAAAAATTTACGCTATTTTTCATACTATCACCCTTAAAAAAGTAAAAGACACCAGCGTTTTTAGGGACTTAAAAATCTCAACTATTTTTGGACAAGCTCCTATCTATTGTATTGAACTTCACCTGGTCTGACCTGGAGAAGTAAAGTCTGGCGCAACTTAGTTAATTAGCATAGTTACATCCCATCGCCATATCGCAACTTTGCCTGGCGTAAGGGTGTGAAGTAGCGCTAGAGTAGGTCCACTTCGCTAGCGAATTTACGCCAGCACCCGTTAGTAAATCAGCAAAGTAACTAAATGACGTCAAGCTGGCAAATTTGCGCTAGCGTTAGACGCTTCGCGCTTTAGTAAATTTGCCCCTATGTCTCCTGAACATGGCAATACCAAATATACAAGCAGAACTTTTAAAAAGCATAAAATAGTTTAAACAATGTGTTGCAGAAAGGGCAAATTTCTTACTAAGGTAAGTACCAAAGGGACAAGTCCCAGTATCTAAGTAGGCCAGTCTAAAATTCTGCAAAAGTAGAAGTTGACAGAGAAAACCATGAGTTACTTAAAGGAATAGTTCAGTGTGAAAATAAAAACTTTATAAATAGATAGTCTGTGCAAAATAAAAAATGTTTCTAATATAGTTAGTTAGCCAAAAATGTAATGTATAAAGACTGGAGTGAACAGATGTCTAATAAAACAGCCAGAATCCAACTTCCTGCTTTTCAGCTCTATAACTCTGAGCTAGTCAGCGACTTGAAGGGGGGCCACATGGTACATTTCTGTTCAGTGAGTTTGTAATTGATCCTCAGCATTCAGCTCAGATTCAAAAGCAACAGATATGACCCATGTGGCCCCCCCTCACGTCTCTGATTGGTTACTGCCTGGTAACCAGGGTAACCAGTCAGTGTAAACCAAGAGAGCTGAAAAGCAAGAAGTAGTGTCCTGACTGACTTGTTATACATCAAATCACTCCAGCCTTTATATATTACATTTTTGGCTAACTAACTATATTAGAAACATGTTTTATTTTGCACAGCCTATCTATTTAACCAGTTTTTATTTTTACACTGAACAATTCCTTTAATGTTGGCGAAACATTGGGAGCTGAAGCTCTGCTGGTAACAGGGATAGGTGGAAATCACACAAAAAAAAAAAATATCTCCCGAAAAAGGTGCGAGCAGCGAAAAACAATTGTGAGCAGACGTAGACTGACTACCAGTTTGCCTTTGCTGCAAATTTACTATACCCCATCATAGCTTGTTGCTCCCTGTTGTGGCTCCGTTGTGTTTGTATACGTGTATAGTGACGTCACAATCTCGCGACATGAGACTTGTGACATCTGAATTAGCTATCCGGAAGCAATCGAGGAGCGAAATGTTAACGGTGCTGCGGGACTTTTAAACAGTGATCCCGAACTGAGGGCTGTATTAAGAAAATCTGCACTGTTTCAGGATAAGCGGGTGGTTTGCCGCTGGTGTCTCTCGTTGAGCATATTGTGATGGTCTGATTCACCAAGCAGTCTGCTCATACGGTTATTTGCTTCTTCTGGCCAAGAATCAGCAAGGCTGAGAAAACAGCAATACTATCAGTGACAGGTGAGTGTTAGATCCCAAGTGTGCCTGTTGATGTAACTGAATGCCTGAATAAATCAAGTGGGAATAAAGTAACTTCAATAGTATAGAGTATTTTACAGTGGTTTTTACAGTTAACCATAAAACTGCCTAATTAACAATGATGTGGATTGCTTTGAATATCTTTAAATGTTGTAAAGACTAAATAGACAATCAACTTTAGCTTTTATATAAAATACAATTGTATGTGTACACCATTAAAGTAAGAGGTGTATGTCATGCATATGGTTTGATTCGGAAAGCAATGTCAAATGTCAGTGGGTAGCTAGTTGCATGCAGTCTGCAAGCTTCTACTTGTAAAACTTAAAACACACATTGTGTCTAAATATCAGCTGACCAAAAAAAGTAAGAGTTGTTGGCAGAGGTAGCACATATCCTTTTTTTCCCTTCCATGCTGTACATTTAATGAACTTGGAAATGTGAAATAAGCATTTTTTTTTAAAATCACATAGACATTATTATCCTTTAATTTATAGAACCAACATATTCTGCAGCTCTTTACAGAAATTAGACATCTTTCACACCAGTTCCTGCCCCTGTGGATCTTACATTTAAGGTCTGTATCACATTCACACACTAGAAGCCAATTAAACTTGACTTAACTTGACTTATAATTTAGACATTGATTTCTGAGACAGTTTACAATTGGTCTTCATTTTTTATTTGTTTGTGGTTTTTCAGTTATTTGTTTGTTCAGCAACTCTGTTTGGTACTTCATCAGCTATGCAAGGGTCTATTTAACCTAGCGAACAGGCAGTGGTTTGAATGCGAGACTGTAATATGAATATGAGAGGGACTGAATGCACAAATACACAAGAGTTCCTAGCCCAATCAAAAATACTGCGACACAGATCCGTGCTAGGGGGTACTCTGATATTCATTTAGAT
>NC_054379.1:63509995-63532495 GCF_017654675.1 Xenopus laevis | reverse complement strand
CAAGTTTGTCCCTCTTTGGTAACAAGTCATGGGTTTCTCAGGAATTATCCTATTTAAACTCTCATCAGCTTGGATTATACTCCAGTGATCCCTGATCACCTTTGTTACTATATTGGAGCTTGTTGAGAACTTAGTACTGTAAATGAAATTGGGGTGCTTCACCCCTTCTAACCGTGGGGCACTCGCCCGGCTCCTCCCCATGGCTAGTGCTTGCTGCAACACTAAATTAGGATACCTCGTTCTCTAAATCTGGCCCACATCTCCTTTAACTGTTGCTCTGCCAAATCAGGGTTTGAATTATTCTGTAAAACACGGCAGAATTGTGAAATTGGCAAAGATTTTTTCATCGGTCTAGGGTGACAACTGTTGTAATGAAGGAGAACATTTTTGTCAGTTTTTTTACGAAACAATGTATATTCAATATGATCATTCTTTCTCCATAATTCAACATCTAGAAAATGAATACGCTCCGGATGTAATTCATAGGTAAATTTTACTGGGCCACCCAAGCTATTTAACTCGCCAACCATCTCATGGAACTCTTCCTCCGTGCTACCCCACACGATGATATCATCGATATAGTGACGGAAGAAGAGTATGCTATTTCCGTACTTTGGCACAATGCAGTGTTGCTCAAACTGGTGCATAAACAGGTTGGCATATGAGGGTGCCATGGCCGCCCCCATTGCCATCCCGGCAACCTGTAAATAGAAATCTGACTGGAATCGGAAATAATTCATGGTAAGTGACAGTCTCAAAAGTTCCAAGATAAATGGTATTGGGGGTCCCCCATAGTGTTCAGACTCCTGAAGCGAACGTTGCACTGCCTCAATCCCAGCTTCATGGGGAATACAGGTATAGAGGCTGACCACATCCAAACTGGCTAGCCAACATCTTTGTCCCTTGGGGATCACAAGAGACTTCAAACATTCAAGCAGATATGGGGTGTCCCTTAGGTAATTGGGGGTATTTTGTACCACTGGCTGCAAAACAGTATCCAAATAGATGCATATAGGATGTAGTAAAGAACCCCTACTCGATACTATGGGGCGTCCTGGTGGTTTTAAAAGATTTTTGTGCACCTTGGGTAACGTGTAGAGTATTGGGCAAATAGGATGATCTTGTTTCAAATAATCTCTCAGAGTAGCGTCAATGATATGATCATCAAACGCTTTGTCAATTACCCTGTCCAACTGGGATTTAAATTGGACTATTGGATCTCTTGGCAGACATTTGTAGACCTCCTTGTCCAATAATTATTCCATAATCTCTTCTCTATAGTCAGAATAATTTAACAGTACGATGCCCCCTCCCTTATCGGCAGGCCGTATAACCAAATTGGTGTCATCTTGAAGTGATTTTATGGCAGCGCGTTCTTCCTTAGTTATATTATACTCCAATCGATCATTAATAACCCCCTTAGTTACATCACGCTCCACAGCCTGTTTGAAGAGTTTAATAGTTGGATGCAGAAGTGGAGGGGTAAACAGACTTTTAAGTCTCAAGTTGGGCGCTTCAGGTAGAGCATCCTGTGAATTTTTAAAATGATCCTTTAAATAGTGGCCCCTGCATAATTTGAAAAAGTCAACATCCCAGTCTATAGCGTTAAATTGACATGTAGGAACATACGATAAACCCTTACGTAGTAAGCTCACCTCTGCTGCAGAAAGCGTGTGATGGGACAGGTTGAAGATAGGCACATCTACATTCTGTAGCCTTTTGTTAGTTTGTATCTGAATTTTTAATGCTAATTTAAATAAAGTGGAATTTTTTTACTGAAAAAAGCCTTGGGACAGTTAGGATAAAGGAATTTTTTGCACACCGGGAACCTTTATAAAGATAAAAAATCTATATTTTATTTATTACATGTTTGTTCTAAATAAGTGCCGATTGCAAGACACTGAGTTCAAGCACCCCTAATTTTGAGATTTTTTGAGATTTTTTGGTTGATTTTTTCGGCTAAGCTTTTCCTACTAAGTAGTCCCAAGTTCCCAAAGCCCCACAATGGAAGACTACGTTGATCGAGCATTTCTATCCAATGACTATGCTGAAACCTGGCATATTACTAAAGCAGACGCAGATCGTGTTTTGTGGCATCAGACACACACTGAAATTCCTTGCAAATCAAGTGAGACAGAAATAGCGACTGAATGGGAGAGATTGAAAAGAAGGGAAATCGATCTGGACCTCCATGGCATGTTTTTGTCTGGTTATTACAGATTAAGAAGGATCCCACGAGGTTTTCGTATTCGCAACATACCTACTATAGGGAGATCTAACCCGGAGTTTTGTAAAAAATGGATTGGCGTATTGAATAAATGCTCCCTCGATCTAATGATCTTGGTGATCGAGGAGGTATCGATCGATATAATTAAGACCCGCAAGATCCTTGTGGCACACGAGACGGAACACAAAAGGCTGTTTAATAGGGAGACAGTTAATGCTGCACTCATGAAAGCATGCTCAGCAGTGGACACATACAAACAGAAGCTTCTAAGCTTTAGGAAAGAGAAGCTATGGCGTGTGAACGAAGATTATTCAAACTGCCGAGTATACAGATGGCTCAGTGGGGAGCGCGACCAGTTCCAAAGACAGGGCCGATACAAACGGTCCCCGAGGTATAAATTGCGCAAACCTTTGAACACTGTGGACAACAGCTCCGGTGACTCCGACGCAGATGAACTATCAATGGAAGCATCCGGGAATGTGGCTGGATCGATTGAGGCATCGCTGACACGAGAACAGATTCCGGCAGCCTCTCCACCCGCTGCTCTATCTACTTCTTTTTTAGATGAACGCCAGGCATCACATGACAAACCTCCGACAGGCCGCAGTCGTACAAGAAGTACCCAACGCGGAGGGGGCAGACGAGGAAAAGGCTACAGAATGTAGATGTGCCTATCTTCAACCTGTCCCATCACACGCTTTCTGCAGCAGAGGTGAGCTTACTATGTAAGGGTTTATCGTATGTTCCTACATGTCAATTTAATGCTATAGACTGGGATGTTGACTTTTTCAAATTATGCAGGGGCCTCTGTTTAAAGGATCATTTTAAAAATTTACAGGATGCTCTACCTGAAGCACCCAACTTGAGACTTAAAAATCTGTTTACCCCTCCACTTCTGCATCCAACTATTAAACTCTTCAAACAGGCTGTGGAGCGCGATGTAACTAAGGGGGTTATTAATGATCGATTGGAGTATAATATAACTAAGGAAGAACGCGCTGCCATAAAATCACTTCAAGATGACACCAATTTGGTTATATGGCCTGCCGATAAGGGCGGGCGCATCGTACTGTTAAATTATTCTGACTATAGAGAAGAGATTATGGGTCAATTGGACAATGAGGTCTAAAAATGTCTGCCAATAGATCCAATAGTCCAATTTGAATCCCAGTTGGACAGGGTAATTGACAAAGCGTTTGATGATCATATTATTGACGCTACTCTGAGAGATTATTTGAAACAAGATCATCCTATTTGCCCAATACTCTACACCAGGGATCCCCAACCTTTTGAACTTGTGAGCAACTATCAGAGGAAAAAGGAGTTGCGGAGCAACACTAGCATGAAAAATGTTATTGGGGTGCCAAACAAGTGCTGTGATTGGCCATTTGGTAGCCCCTATGTGGATTGTCAACCTACATTGAGTCTGTTTGGCAGTACATCTGGTTTTTATACAACCAAAAACTTGCCTCCAAGCCTGAATTCAAAAATAAGCTCCTGCTTTGAGGCCACTGGGAGCAACATCCAAGGGGTTGGAGAGCAACATGTTGCTCATGAGCTACTGGTTGGGGATCACTGCTCTACACGTTACCCAAGGTGCACAAAAGTCTTTTAAAACCACCAGGACGCCCCATAGGTTCGAGTAGGGGTTCTTTACTACATCCTATATGCATCTATTTGGATACTGTTTTGCAGCCAGTGGTACAAAATACCCCCAATTACCTGAGGGACACCCCACATCTGCTTGAATGTTTGAAGTCTCTTGTGATCCCCAAGGGACAGAGATGTTGGCTAGCCAGTTTGGATGTGGTCAGCCTCTATACCTGTATTCCCCATGAAGCTGGGATTGAGGCAGTGCAACGTTCGCTTCAGGAGTCTGAACACTATGGGGGACCCCCAATACCATTTATCTTGGAACTTTTGAGACTGTCACTTACCATGAATTATTTCCGATTCCAGTCAGATTTCTATTTACAGGTTGCCGGGATGGCAATGGGGGTGGCCATGGCACCCTCATATGCCAAACTGTTTATGCACCAGTTTGAGCAACACTGCATTGTGCCAAAGTACGGAAATAGCATACTCTTCTTCCGTCGCTATATCGATGATATCATCATCGTGTGGGGTAGCACGGAGGAAGAGTTACATGAGATGGTTGGTGAGTTAAATAGCTTGGGTGGCCCAGTAAAATTTACCTATGAATTACATCCGGAGCGTATTCATTTTCTAGATGTTGAATTATGGAGAAAGAATGATCATATTGAATATACATTGTTTCGTAAAAAAACTGACAAAAATTTTCTCCTTCATTACAACAGTTGTCTCCCTAGACCGATGAAAAAATCTTTGCCAATTTCACAATTCTGCCGTGTTTTACGGAATAATTCGAACCCTGATTTGGCAGAGCAACAGTTAAAGGATATGTGGGCCAGATTTAGAGAACGAGGGTATCCTAATTTAGTGTTGCAGCAAGCACTAGCCATGGCGAGGAGCCGGGCGAGTGCCCCACGGTTAGAAGGGGTGAAGCACCCCAATTTCATTTACAGTACTAAGTTCTCAACAAGCTCCAATATAGTAACAAAGGTGATCAGGGATCACTGGAGTATAATCCAAGCTGATGAGAGTTTAAATAGGATAATTCCTGAGAAACCCATGACTTGTTACCAAAGGGGGACAAACTTGAGGGATCTCTTAGTAAAGAGTGACCCGGTGAGGTGCTACCAGACGAGACAGGAATCTTGGTTACGGAATGATACACCAGGTTGTTTCAAATGCTCTAGCTGCACCTCTTGTAGATTTATGTCACCGGGAAACAGTTTTTTACACCCCCAGACTGGCAAATGGTTTCTAATAAGACACCACATTACATGTACAACTACCCATGTAGTATACATGATTACTTGCCCTTGTGGGCTATCGTATGTGGGTAAAACTGATCAAACACTACGTCTACGCATGGACGGACATCGGTCCGCAATTAGCACTGCATTCCGTGATGGGCATACCAACAAACCAGTAGCGAACCATTTTCTTGCAGTAGGCCATAGATTACCCACATTACGTTATATTGCCATTGATCACATACCACCACCGAGGAGGGGAGGTGATAGATCAAAAATGTTGCTTCAGCGCGAGGTGTTCTGGATAAAAAGATTGAACACCTTGGCCCGGCAGGGTTAAATGAGCATTGCTCTTTCCTCTGTTTTTTGAACCAAAGATAAAGGATACAAGTAACAACATTAGGAAGTGATTTGTTATCCTGCTAATCTTGAGACATATTGGTTACAGTTCTGCTACATTGATGTTATGTTGTGCTACATTGTATCTGTGGATAGTATTACAAATGAGATTAACCATGTTTTTTCCATTTCTTGATGTGGTTCAGGTGGTGTCTTGTTTAACCTCACTGAGGGGGTGAAACTTCTCATCACATGTCACACAGGGGGCACGGGATTGGGTGAGTGCAGTTGGTTTTATCTATTTATTTGCAAGATGTTTTAATGGGCACTATGGGTCTTGATAAAGGTTTTAGGAAAAGACCGAAACGTTGACCTGCTTTTAAACATGTAATAAATAAAATATAGATTTTTTATCTTTACAAAGGTTCCCGGCGTGCACCTCATTTTTTGGATATATATATATATATATATATATATATATATATAATATATATGTGTGTGTGTGTATCTATATATATGTGTGTGTATATATATATATATATATATATATATATATATATGTGTGTATATATATATATATATATATATATATATATATATATATGTGTGTGTGTATCTATATATGTGTATATATATATATATGTGTGTGTGTGTATCTATATATATGTGTATATATATATATGTGTGTATATATATGTGTATATATGTGTGTATATATGTGTGTATATATGTGTATATATGTGTATCTATATATGTGAATCTATATATGTGTATCTATATATGTGTATCTATGTGTATCTATGTGTGTATCTATATATGTGTATCTATATATGTGTATCTATGTGTGTATCTATATATGTATATATATGTGTGTATCTATGTATATATATATATATGTGTGTGTATCTATATATATATATATATATATATATATGTATATGTATATATATATGTATATGTATATATGTATTAACCCTCGATATTCGACTGCCGAATTATCGAAGTCGAAGGATTTAGCGCAATTCGTTTGATCGAACGGTCGAAGGAATAATCGTTCGATCGAACGATTCAAAGGATTTTAATCCATCGATCGAAGGTTTATCCTTGATCAGAAAATTGTTAGGAAGCCTATGGGGACCTTCCATAGGCTAACATTGGCCTCGGTAGGTTTTAGGTGGCGAACTAGGGGGTCAAAGTTTTTTTTAAAGAGACAGTACTTCTACTATCGAATGGTAGAATAGTCAAGCGATTTTTAGTTCGAATCGTTCGAGTCGAAGGTCGAAGTAGCCCATTCGATGGTCGAAGTAGCCAAAAAAAACATTCGAAACTCGAACTATTTTTCCTCTATTCCTTCACTCGAACTAAGTAAATGGGCCCCTAAGTATCAGGTGTTTCTTCTCTGAATGAGTTGTTCTTCTTCGGTCATGCAAAGAGCTTTTTGTTGTGACTAATAACTCAATTTTCATCTCATCAGTCCAAAGCACTTTGTTGTGGCTTGTCTAAATTAGCTTTTGCATACAGCAAGTGACTCTGTTTGTGGCAGAAAGAGGGCAGAAAGAGTGCAGAAAGAGCTTCTTTCTCATCACTCTGCCATACAGATGTTCTTTGTGCAAATTGCGCTGAAATGTAGAGATACACCATCTGCAGCAAGATGTTTTTGCAGGTATTTGGATGTGATCTTTGGGTTGTCTGTAACCATTCTCACAATCCTCCGCATATGCCGCTCCTGTATTTTTCTTGGCCTGCCAGACCTGGGTTTTACAGCAACTGTGCCTGTGGCCTTCCATTTCCTGATTATATTCCTTACAGTTGAAACTATCAGTTTAAACCTTTGAGATAGCCTTGTAGCCTTCCCCTAAATCATGATACTGAACAATCTTTGTTTTCAGTACTTTTGAGACTTGCTTTGAGGATCCCATGCTGTCACTCTTCAGATGAGCGTGGAAAGAAGTTCTTCAAGGTAGGAAGGGGTCATTCTTCCACTGTATAGAGCACTGGTAAGGCCTCATGTAGTATATGCCATACAGTTTTGGTCTCCAGAGCTCAAACATGACATTATTGAATAAGAGAGGGTCCAGAGAAGGGCAACTAAGCTGGTAAAAGCTATGGAAAATCTTAGCTATGAGAAAAGACTGGCCAAATTCGGAATGCTCACGCTGGAGAAGAGGCTCTTAAGGTGTGATATGATAACTATGTATAAGGAGATCATATTTCTCCAATACTTTACCTGTAGGTCATTCCAGTTGATGCAAGATCAGCCATTCAAATTAGAAGAAAGGAGGTTCTGATTAAATATTAGTAAGGGTTTTTTCTCGTACAGGCTGATACATTATATTTATAAAAAAGGGGTTGGATGGCTTTTTAGCAAGTGAGGGAAAACAGAATTATGGAAGATAGCTCATAGTACAAATTGATCCAAGGACTAGTCCGATTGCCATTTTGGAGAATTGCACTAACAGTAGGTTACCCTAGCAAACTACACATTTTGCAAAGAACAGATTCTAAAATTAATGTTTTTTTATAAAATTCTTCTGACATTTTTGAAAAATTACCTCCACAAAACCATATATTTTTGGAAAGCACACATTCTGACAACTCCAACAATGAAATAGATACCTTTCTATATCAAAGTACCAAACTGCAAAGTTATGCTAAATAACCGATAAGGAACAATAATGCAGGAATAACATTGCAGTAAAACCAAACAAATTGAGTAAATCAAAATGTAAATAGTACAAAAGTAAAAAAAAACATTTGTGAGTATTTGTGTATACGTGTGTGTACACTTCTAAAATGTGTTTGTGTGTGTGTATATGTATGTACATAAGTGTACAAACGGAAAAAAAAAGTGATTGTGTTTCACCTTCATTCAGTGCTTGCATGTGTATGTTACAAGCTACATTATAGCTGAGAAAAAAGTTTATAAAAAAAAAATTGCCTGATATCTGAATCAATGAAAGAAAGAAATTCTGAATGGCACATGCCTGTGCACAGAGGTCATGAAATGCATACGGCTTACATATGATAGTCTTAAAATGAATTTTTTATTAAAGGGGAACTATCGCAAAAACAAATTTAATATGAGATTCATCGTACTGAAATAAGAAACTTTCTAAATACAATCAATTAAAAATTCTATATTGTTTATGAAATAATCAAGTTTATGTTCACTATCCCACGCTCAGCATCTGTTTCTCTTCATTTTGTCTTCTTGCAGCAGTTGGGTGTCAGATAGTCATTGACAGTTGCAAAATATGTAATTGATTATATTTGGAAAGTTTCCTATTTCAGTATTATGAAGTTTATATTAACTTTTAATTTTCACGATAGTTCCCCTTTAATCTGTTTTGTGCCTTTCAACTATTTTCATGGAGTTTTGTGTCCTACTGATAATGGCCCAGGGATTAAGGTCTTAAGTCTCTGTGAACACAGTATTATGACAAACCTTACTACAAATTAAATTAACAATGCCTTTCATTAAAAGCCCAATTAGTCATTTACATTGACAAAAAATAGGTAAATGTGGATTTTTTTTAAAATGAAAAGAATTGGCAGAGTGTATTTATTGTGCTCTTTTTAGCAAAGGCAAGGTGATTTGCATGTGACTGCCTTTGCTGTCCTGCTGTGCTCTCTAGCACAAGCTATTTTGGCTGTGCGATGAATGAATAACCCTGTATTCCCTCCCTTGCTAAAAATCCATCCAATCCATCTTAAAGGGGAACTATTACAAAAATGAAAATTTCATATATGCTTCATCATACTGAAATAAGAAACTTTTTAAATACAATTTCTTTCCTACCAGATGGATTAGAGCTCACTCAAATAACTGATTCCAGTACAAACAAGATAACCACACAAATCCTGCATGTAAAGAGAAATGGTGATTTTAATAGTGAGCTCCAATACATCTTCTAGGCAAAAGGAGCCCCCCATTAAGATATATTGGATCTTAACAGTCAGATTCTGCATGAAGAGAGAATGAAGAGAAACAGATGCAAATCCTCCATTGAATTGGTATCTGGGATTGAGCTGCATCCTGGTTCGCTTCCTACCTTACTGACTGATCCTTCTCTGTTACTGTTGCTAACAAATCTTCTCCGCCATTCATCTTAGTTTGGGGGTGCCTCATGGTGCTGTTCTCCTAGTACACTCTCTTCATTAGACCTTACTGTACGTATATCTTCATTTGGCCCTTCTTCACTAACCTCTGACATTCAGAACCAGATTGCAAACTGCCTACTAGCTGTCTCCTCCTGGATGAACCAATTTCACCTCAAGCTCCGCTTAGCCGAAACTGAGCCCATGGTCTTCCTACCGAAACCTAGACCATCTCTTTCTTTCACCATTACTATTGATGGCATGACCATTACCCCTGTTAATTCAGCACGCTGCTTGGGGGGGGGGGGGTCTTCTTTGACCAGTCTCTCTCCTTCTCTAATCATATTACAAAACCTCCCATGTCTTCCTTCGCAATATAGCCAAGATACGTCCCTTTTTTCACAAACAGCCAAGACACTAATCGATGCCCTAACCCTATCCAGTTTAGACTATTGCAATCTCCTACTAACTGGTCTTTATGACTCTCACCTCGCTCCCCTACATTCAGTCTTAAACTCTGCTAACACGATCCTCCTTCTCTCTTCCAAAAGGGGATCTGTTCAACACTAACTAAAATCCTTAGCATATAACAGCATGCAAAATGTTTCTGCTATCATTCAAAGTCCTTCACTCCTCTGCTCCTCACGTTTCTTCACTTGTCTTACTGTACGTTCCTGGTCATCTTCTCCACTCCTCTCATTGCTACCTTCTTTTCTCACCATCCACATCCACTGCCATCTCTCGTCTCAAACCATTCTATCTTGCTGCTTCTTACCTCTGAAATTCCACCCTTGAATTCCTCCGTAAGGAGTGCTCTCTCAATCTCTTCAAGAAAAAACTAAAAGTCTCCCTTTTGGAGTACTAGAACATTATTTTAGTCCTGGTACCTATTGAACAATACCTTTACCTTGTTCACGTGTTAGCCTCCAATTTTTGCCTGTATGTTAGCCACCCACCCTCTTAGACTGTAAGTTCTACAGGGCAGGGTCCTTCCTACTGTGGCTCTAACAATATAGCACTTAAGCTCAATGTCCTTATATAAGCTTTGTCCTAAAGAAGGATATTAATAAGCTGGAGTGAGTGTAGAGACGGGTTAATGGTATGGAAGATTTAAATTATGAAGATAGATTGTCACGGTTGGGGAGAGTACATGATCCCTCTTTATAAGTACATTATAGACCGATAGTGGGACGTCTTTTTTTCTTTTTTTTTTTTTTCCATAAAAAGGGATCACTGCACCAGAGGCCACCCCTTTAGATCAGAGGATAAGAACTTTGATTTAAAACAATGTAGGTGGTTCTTCACATTGAGGATAGTGAGGTTGCGGAATGCCCTGCCGGATGAAGTTGTGATGGCTGATTCTGTTAATGTCTTTAAGAAGGGCTTGGATGATTAATTTAACAAGTATAGTATCCAAGGCTATAGTAATACTAAAATATATATATATCTATATATCTATCTATATATATATATATATATATATATATATATATATATATATATATATATATATATATATATATATATATATATTGTCAATAGTAAGCAGCTGCACTCTAAACCATATGGTGCAGGGTCTAACGTGTTGCACACAAATTTGTTGAAAAGACCCGCACTCCAGTTAGTGATAAATCTAAATGCTTTTATTACGTACATATATCCACCGTTTCGGTCCACATTAGGGCCTTTTTCAAAGATAACCTGTGTAGTTACATAGTTACATAGTTCCATAGTTAAATTGGGTTGAAAAAAGACAAAGTCCATCAAGTTCAACCCCTCCAAATGAAAACCCAGCATCCATACACACACCCATCCCTACTTTTAATTAAATTCTATATACCCATACCTATACTAACTATAGAGCTTAGTATCAGAATAGCCTTTGATATTATGTCTGTCCAAAAAATCATCCAAGCCATTCTTAAAGGCATTAACTGAATCAGCCATCACAACATCACCCGGCAGTGCATTCCACAGCCTCACTGTCCTGACTGTGAAGAACCCCCTACGTTGCTTCAAATGAAAGTTCTTTTCTTCTAGTCTAAAGGGGTGGCCCCTGGTACGGTGATCCACTTTATGGGTAAATAGGTCCCCTGCTATTTGTCTATAATGTCCTCTAATGTACTTGTAAAGTGTAATCATGTCCCCTCGCAAGCGCCTTTTTTCCAGAGAAAACAACCCCAACCTTGACAGTCTACCCTCATAATTTAAGTCTTCCGTCCCTCTAACCAATTTAGTTGCACGTCTCTGCACTCTCTCCAGCTCATTTATATTCCTCTTAAGGACTGGAGTCCAAAACTGAACTGCATACTCCAGATGAGGCCTTACCAGGGACCTATAAAGAGGCATAATTATGTTTTCATCCCTTGAGTTAATGCCCTTTTTTATGCAAGACAGAACTTTATTTGCTTTAGTAGCCACAGAATGACACTGCCCAGAATTAGACAACGTGTTATCTACAAAGACCCCTAGATCCTTCTCATTTAAGGAAACTCCCAACACACTGCCATTTAGTGTATAACTTGCATTTATATTATTTTTGCCAAAGTGCATAACCTTGCATTTATCAACATTGAACCTCATTTTCCAGTTTGCTGCTCAATTTTCCAGTTTAGACAAATCACTCTGCAAAGTGGCAGCATCCTGCATGGAACCTATAGTTCTGCACAATTTAGTATCATCTGCAAAAATAGAAACCGTACTTTCAATGCCCACCTCCAGGTCATTAATAAACAAGTTAAAAAGCAAGGGACCTAGTACAGAGCCCTGCGGTACTCCACTAACAACACTGGTCCAATTAGAAAATGTTCCATTTACCACCACTCTTTGTAGTCTATCTTTTAGCCAGTTCTCTATCCAGGTACAAATACTATGTTCCAGGCCAACATTCCTTAATTTAACCATGATTAAACAATGATTCTGTGCATTTATACCCACACACCCCATTTAAATTTGGTGCCAAGGATGACGTCCTATACACTGAGAATTTCCATCACCCACAGTCCTATATTTTCACATAAAAATATATCATTTCTCACCACACGGTGTCGCCGCTGCACTGTGCAAATAGTCCATTGTAACATCAACACAGTCCTATACTTTTCACATAAAAATATATCATTTCTCACCACACGGTGTCGCCGCTGCACTGTGCAAATAGTCCATTGTAACATCAAATCCGTAAAAAGTATCTGTGGAGTGTATATAAATGTATGTATTGTGACATGAAAGCAATACTCTACAGAAAGCAGCTTAGTACTAGTTGGGCTTGGGCTTGCATCTAAAAGATTCTGGACTATGTTTCGCTTCCGCCCATTGTTTTGCCACCAGCTGTTGGGATATAACCTGTTTTTTCTCCTTTTCTTTTTCACTTCTATTTGGGTTTAGCGCTGCTCTGATGCTTGCTCTGTGCATTCCCGCAGTATATTAGGCCGCACAGGCATTTTATGATGTATACCACCATGGTTGTGTTGCAAGTCATCCTATGCTTGATTGTGTATTTCTTCCCTGTTTGTGGATGATTGAAACTATCTCCTACAATCAGACTGCTACACATTACACATCTACTGTGTTGCTGGGTGAGAAAATGTTGAAATGTTGCCTATGTTGTTTTATGTATTTTTCTACTGGATCAGAGGGGCTAATGCAAAACCTGCCCACACATCCTGACTTCAGACAAAATACCAATTCCAGACACATAAGAGGAATACAGCATCTATGGTCACTATAACTGTTCTTCTTCCAATGCGGTGTACTTAATACAGTGCACTAAATGCATAACAGGGGGACTGTATATAGGAGAGACTGGAAAAAATCTGAGAGAGAAATACACACCACTGATTCACTATATCCAGTTAAAAAAACGGGACACACCAATAGGAAATCATTTCAATGGCCCTCACTCCATAAAGGAATTAAGAATTTTGGTTCTGAAAGGCAATTTTAAAACAGATAATGAAAGAAAAGTGTGTGAATATAAATTAATGGAAACATTCAATTCTCTGAAGAAGGGACTAAACCTGGGCCTTGGCTAATAATGTGGACTAACATGTCTGGATATGGACTAAGAAATCATATGGAATTCCTTTGATTCTACACTCCAATAATTCAGCCCTAATTTATACTCCGCTTCTTTGGCCCACATTATCTTGTACCTTATCTGCTTGTATCTAATCGTATATCAATGGTAGCAGATTGCTTAGAATTTTGTCATTAACCAAGGAGTGGAAAGGTGCAGTAGTACACAAAGACACAAAACGTGTGCTTTGTTGTTGCAGCTTATATGTTGTGTATTTGGGTAAGTTTTGTTCCCAGGCCGTGCAAGCTGCAGGCATCTTGTGCATGAGTGTGTGTGTGTCTGCCCAGATGACTGCATAGAGCAGGTCAACTGGAATGTGATTGTTGGAAGGGGTGATGGGTGAGAGTGTTGCTATGCCTTTCAAAGACTTACATCTCGCCCTTTCTTTCACATTATTCATTTATTTATTTCTGTTGCCTTTTATGTTCACAAGTTGTGGCATTGGTTTTTTTCGGGGGTTTTTTTTCAAACTTTATGAAAAAAACTCAAAAACTAAGAACTTCTAATTTAAAAAAGTGCTAAAGCTAACACACACATTTTAACCCTTTAAGTGCCAGCAGAATTTCACATTTTGGTTACGCGAAATGCCAGCCGTTTTTTAAACATTTTGTGCTCTCTCACTCTCTGAGGGCAAACCTATAGTTTATCTAGGAAAACTACACTTTTTTTTTTTTTTCGGAAGAAACTGAGCTTTCTAAATCTGCCTCAGTTTTCATGTATTTCCACCTCTACAAAAAGATTTATAGCGCTAAATACAAAAATGAAAAAAATCCTATTTTTCACAATACAGTATATGAATTTATACCAGAAAAATATTTCATTTTAAGCATGAAAATCCAACTGATTTGGAAAGCCTTGTGTCTCTCAAATGTGCCAATACCAGATATGTATAGTTTTAGGGATATTTAGGACTTCTGTACAGGAAAAACTCCTGGCAGTATATTATGGAATTTTGGAAGCACTAAGGCAGAAAATGCCAAACTTTAGATTCCAAGGCCAAAAATCCTGAAACAATAGGTTTACCCCAGAAAACCATATATTTTTGAAAGTACACATTCTGCTGATTCTCCAAAATAGGTACTTATGTCTCTCTACTCCTAACTACCAAACATCAAACCTTATCTGAACGTAGCAGTTTTTATAAAAATGTATTAAAATTCTGAAAAATCACTTCAGTGGTTTTATTTTTCTGCTCTGCATATCCTACACTGTATAAGGTACCAAGAAAAAGCACCTGAATATAAAGCCATATATTTTTGTAAAGTACACATTCTACAGAATCTAAAATGGGTACCAATGCCTTTCTGCTCCAAACTACTGAGTCGCAAAGGCTTTTCCAAAATTGGTTTTGGTAAAATATCTGAAAATATCAGAAAATTGCCTTAAATCTTCAACTTTCCAGCATCATATTGCCCATGTATCATTACTTACCAAGAAAAAGCACCCTAAATATGATTGCCAGGGGTCCTCCAAATAGTTTGATACCCATTGTGCATAGGTTTACCAAGTATCTGGCCCAAAATGAAGTTAGCGCATGCAAATAGTCCTGTGGGTAACTTCAGCTAATGAAAAATCAACACATTGACTGCATTTTTTGTGGGGTAAAAAACACAAATATTTGTTTACCCCCCCCAAAACCATATATTTTTGTTAAGAATACATTTTACCGAATCTAAAATGGGTACCCATTAGTGATGGGTGAAATTTTCCCGTTTCGACATTAAATTTGCGAATTTCCTGCGAATTTTGTGACGAAGCGGGAAAAGTTCGAGAGACACGGATTTTGACGCCAACGACAATTCGGCATCAAAATTTGCCGTTAATGGGTGTCCGTTAATTGTCACCGGTGTCGAAAAAGGCTTTCCCAAAATTGGCGGTTTTGGTGAAATATCTGAAAATTGCCTCAAAGCTTTCCAGCATCATATCTCTTTAATGCTGCATTTCAAGGGACTTTTCCGCAGAATGTAGATTCTACGTTTTGTGGCACTTAAAGGGTTAAAATAATACAATTTATTGATGTTTCTTTAACTGTCGGACAAAGAAAAAACATGTTATCAATCAGCATGCAGCAGTTCAGTTACTTTGTTCTCTTTAAACGTATTAACAGTAAAATATTGTTTTGCATTTTATGGCAAATTAGAGCCTTATGTGTCACAAACTTTGTAAATCTAAGTCCCTTTTGAACTATTTTTCCATTTACATTATTTTTAATTGTTTCTTTACAAAGTGATGACCTAAAAAAGAAAATCAATTACCGTATATACTCGAGTATAAGCCGAGTTTTTCAGCCCCCAAAATATGCTGAAAAACTCTACCTCGGCTTATACTCGGGTCAAGCGCAAAAACGGTTGCCGGCGTCTAAGAATAGTCGCAGGCGCCTAAGAATAGTCGCCGGCGTCCAAGAATAGTCTCCAAGAATATTCGCCTGCTTCCAAGAATGGTCGCCGGCATCCAAAAACGAGACGCCGGCACCTCCAATGGGAGCAGAAACCCTCAATTTTTTTATTGAAACTTACCAGAAGCTGCTGCATTTCTCACCCTCTGCTTATACTCGAGTCAATAAGCTTTCCCAGTTTTTGGAGGTAAAATTAGGTACCTCGGCTTATACTCGGGACGGCTTATACACGAGTATATACGGTATCATGTATTAAAAGGGGTTGGTTTGTATTTAATAAGGGATTAAAATATGCACCTACCCAATCCTCCTGTTTCAGTAAGCTCCTGATGGAGGGGGTTGATGATCCGCCTCTCTACTATGCACATGCAGAGATTTACATTTACAGTGGGAAAAAAAGTTAACGTTTTGTCACCCACTGTATCACAGTTTTATCGTGAGTGACAAAACTTCCAGTGTGCTTGGTGTCAGGGTTATTCAAGAACAAATGTGGATCAGTCTATCTCTCCCTCCTCCCAATCATCATCCTCCAGCTCTGGGATGTCCCTGCTCCAGGCTATGCCCGCTGCATTGAATTGAGTTTTAATAGTAGCTAAAAGAAGCTAACACAGTGTGGTGACAAGTTTCTTGGAGGAGGTAACTCTAAGGGCTGATTCTCTCTTAGTAGTGAAACTGGGTGTTGGTACATACCTCCCAAATTTGAAAGTAAAAAGAGGGACAAAAAAAATTTTTCCGCACGTAGCGCAGCAATTTTTTGACCACACCCCTTTCTGTGGCCACCCCCCCTAATTACCATGTTTGTTTTACAAACTTTGGCAGGTTATGAAAGTTTGAAAATTTTCTCCTTATCTAAACTGTGTTTTTGTGTCTCAAAATTGTTACAAAGTATCTTATTTGCACCTGTTAGTTGTTATGGGCTCTCTGCTAAAGGCCAATTAAGTGAGAAACTTTGTTTCTTTTTCTGGCTGTTCAGTGCAGAGAAAAGAGGGACTTTCCAGTACAAATGAGGGAATGCGGGTTGAGCTGTCAAAAGAGGGACTGTCCCTCCGAAAAAGGGACAGTTGGGAGGTATGTTGGTAGCCTGTCTCAAATTGAAATATGAGAACCAGGGGAGATCCTTGTGGGTTTGAACATGTTTTATTTTGTTCCTCAGGCGTATCATTCTGTCCTTGAGCAGGTCTCTAATGTGCGTAGGCTCATTGTGGCCAGATCTTGTAGGCTGCTAATAGATTTTATTTTAATCAAATAATTCAAACATTTTAAAATGATTTCCTTTTTCTCTTTTGTAATAAAACAGTATCTTGTATTTGATCCAAATTAAGATATAATTAATCCTTATTGGAGGCAGAACAGTGCATAAAAATTAATAAATCTTATTAAATTTTGGCAGTATCATAATTTCTGGAGTATTTAGAGCCATGCTTGCCAAATTATCCTTATAGACTTATAGAATAGTTTTAATAATGCACCTCTAATAAAACTTAAATGACCTAGTTTAATGGCAACACTGTTGGCCTATACGTACTTAAATTACTTATAGGTGATTTTAGACCCCCCCCCCATCCCTTTTAAGCAAAAGTAACATAACATAAGTCATAAGTGGAGGGACACAGAGGGTTAAATCTCCTACTGGTTTGGTTATGCCCCTGTTAGGTAAGGAAGTCCTGGGCCAAGTAACCGCAAAACCGTAAAGTTGAACTTAAGCGCAGGGCAGCCATCAGGGGGAAGAGTTGTAGGGGGCCCGAGGGTAAGGGGGGCCCTGCCACGCCACACTTACTTGATTATCCGGGCCCCCCATCTTTCTGAGAGCTGCTGACTTCGGGAAGGCTTGGACATTTAAGGGGCCCTGTCCACCAATTTTCTCATAATGTGGGGGGGGCCTTGGTCACCAATTTTTCTTTTCTCATGTGGATTCCTAGCCACCAATATTTTTTAATGGGGGGCCCTGGCCACAAATGTTTTTTTAGGGCGGACCTGTAGGTGGGGCTTGCGGTGGGTGCAGCCCAGGGGGCGCAGGAAATTTTGTCGTATGGGGCCCTGCGATTTCTGTGCCAGTGTTCATATGCTTTGGTACTATTTGACACCCTCACTGACATTGCATTCAGTACCTTTGTATTAAGTCACTACTTTATACACCTCATCTGATACATTATACTACATACTATTTAATAGACCTGTTTCTTGTTGTTCCTGATTGATTGCAGTGTGAGAAGTGTAGCCCCACAACACAATTCCCTCCTCCACACATCTCAAAGCCCCAGTTTAGAGAGAGGGTCACAGCGTAATTCTCTTCTAGTTTAGGAGTAGTCAAAGCATCAGAGCCAATATAGGGTCACAATAATCCTTCTACATACTTGTCTATTGATATTACTACAATGCAGGCATTTATTTTTTTAATGTGTGTATTAACCTAAAAACCCTTGCATAACCAGAACCGAAATCTCTGTGCACAGAGATGTCCACTTGTTTCACTGTTTGACACTGTACCCTTCTCTCTTGCTTGTCTGGAAACCTATTCCATAAAAACTGCATGCCCCATTCATTGCCACTTGACAAACATCACAGTTACTTTTGCAACAAGAAATCTTTACCTATCCTCTCTTTCAGTTGGGCTTATGTGAAAGAGGTGCATAAACTGAACTTCTAGAAATGGGGGAAAAAAAAAAAAAAAAAATATATATATATATATATATATATATATATATATATATATATATATATATATATATATATATATATATATATATAATGTATGTATGTTTTTGTGATATATTGTTGAGATTGATATAAATGTTTTTCGTATATTTGTTGTAAACACACTTGAAAAGCTTAGAAAAGCATAAGGGTTTTAGTGAAAAGTTTATTTAATGTGGAGGCATGTTTGAATAACAATAGCTGTAAGACGCTACTCTATTCAGAATGCAGAGTGATTTGCAGTAGCCAAGCGTTTGAAAGGACATATTACACCATATAACACCATCACCATAACAATTTAGACTGGGATTAGACCAAAGAGACGAGCTCTTAGAAAGTGTACGGAAGGCTTCCGAGAGATGACTACTGCATACAAGTGGAAAAGTTATCAAGGAATATGCATGCAGGCGGGAACTGTGCTGCTTGCTTAAAGCAGATGATATACTGATTGGGTCTGTTTTCACAATTGGAGATTTTAACCCTAACATCTGCTGCATTGGCTTAGGGATTACATCGTGGGAAAAAGATTTTCAGGGTCAGTGCTTGTCAAAGACTACTCATCTCCGTTTCTGCAAGAGAAACAAAGGAGCTGTCTCATTTTGGATTAAAAAGGACGGCACATCAAATTGTGGAACCTATAAGTTTTCCATGGATTTTTAACTTTAAGCGGTAGACAGTTTGGAAATGGTCATGTTCATTAATGCAAAGATGAAATCATTGATTAGTCTGTTCAAGAGGAAAAGTAAGTACATTAAAGCTAGCTCCCTTATGCAATGATGTTCAGCCTGTGGCACACCAAGCTTGTGAAGTTTGTTGAAAATTTAGTTTGACAGGCTAAGGGCCAGAAGATGGACCTCATTTATGTAGGAATTGCGTTATTTAAATAGCAGTCAAATCTCTTCTGTAGCATCCTCTGCTTGCTTCATTGTGTTCGTAAATGACAGAGTTTAAATGTTCTGTTACTTATTTCATACATCACTTTGCCATGACAATCTAGCACATTTGGGCATTATCCCAAAGAAACCTGTTAATTACTGCCTACTACTATTGGTGGTGTTACTTTTTATAATCTTTATCATTCAGGAAGCCACATTTTATTGCACATTTATAATTCTCCTCTATTTAAATCTTTTAGGCAATTTGGGTCTCTTAAAAAGCAATGTGCATTTGTATGTTATTAATGGTTAATGGGCATGCTAATGAAAAGCACTCATATGTTTTTCAATAATTTAAACCATTAACTCATTAAATTTCAGAGAGGTATGATGATGCCTTTGATAGATATGAATGACTAAATAATGTACCCTTAGAAAGTAAAAAAATAAAAATAAATAAGAAATATTGTATCTTTGTTAAGAAGTGTTGTAAAGCAATCGTTTTGCCTCTGGTGCATGAGACTGCCCTGTCTCTTGGGTTTGGATTATACTGACACAAAAATGTGCGTTAATTATGTGCAGGGTCTTAACAGATCACAGGCAGCTAAACTGCAGGCTGTACCCCTTCTTTTGACACACAGATATATTGTTTATTGTACTTGAATAGCTGCTTGCACAAGATCTCAGCCTGAGAAAAGATCCTATGTACAAGATATCAAACAAAAGAATCCAACCATAGGAGCGGGTGATTAAAAGGTCTAGGGAGACCAGCTTAATTTTCATTCTTTGAATGTATGCATTAATAAATATAGTAGGGATGCACCGAATCCAGGATTTGGTTCGGGATTCGGCCTTTTTCAGCAGGATTCGGATTCGGCTGAATCCTTCTGTCCGGCCGAACCGAATCCGAATCCTAATTTGCATATGCAAATTAGGGGTGGGGAAGGAAATTGCGTGACTTTTTGTCAGAAAACAAGGAAGTAAAAAATGTTTTCCCCTTCCCACCCCTAATTTGCATATGCAAATTAGGGTTCGGATGCGGTTTGGTATTCGGCCGAATCCTTCGTGAAGGATTCGGGGGTTCGGCCGAATCCATAAAAGGATTCGGTGCATCCCTAAAATATAGCCTTGAAAGTGCAAATGCATTTTTATGCATTTGTATGAATAGTTCTCCTTGAATATCATGGGCATTAAGTTAATTTTTTGTAAAATGATGAAATGCTCCTTTTACAATTTTTTTAAAAACACATCAGCCCAACCCCTGCAGATGCGTAGATAAGCTAATTATATACTAGCTAATTCATGGGCATGTCTCTCTTGGGTATTTCCTGCAATATTTTTCCTCTCAATTGTTAATTATTGTTTACTGTTTTCATGGCAACCTTAGATTGTGTCAGGATTATTTCAGTCTCCACATGCATGCAATTAATAATGTAAAAAGATACACTTATTTAAACAGTTAAACTTCATAATTATCATGTTCTTTTATGCAAACTTATATTGTTTATTGATGTATTTAGTGTTAATGCCTTTAAAGTGTGGCTTTGATGTTTTTACAATTAGTTTGAATTTAATTATTTTATTGGATCAGCATCCATTCTCAGACACTTAAATTAAGGAACCTGTACAAAATAATAAAATAAATGAATCTATGCATGTAATGAAACTGCAGTTATACATATGTGAGAATTTCAAGGCTAAATTTATCTTTAAAATAAGTGAATGTAAAATTGATGAAACTACTGTTCTACTAAGCACTTTTACAGGTTACGTTCATTATTATTATTATTCCAAGATATTAAGGGATACATGTACAGTTTATATGAATTCATTTTTTATATAACAGCACCACCTGACCATTCTGACTTTCAGATCTCAGAATGGTCAAAAACTGACCAGTAGGTGGCGCTGTTGTAGCAAAATTAATTTGTAGAAACAGTGCATGGTATTCCTTAATATCTTGGAATTAAAAAAAAAAAATAATGAAGGCAAATTGAAAATTATATTCACTTATTTTAAAAGTTTATCCTTGAAGTGAAAAAGTAAAGTATGCCAGTACAACTTTGTTCACACATGAATATATGTGATTATATAGTGAATAAAGTACCCCCAGTTGTAAAATATAAGGATATTATAAGTTACCGAGGAGTTTCATGACCATATAAAAACACGAGGCCGAAGGTCATGGAACTCCGAGGTAACTTCTAATATCCTCATATTTTGCAATTGGGGGTACTTTATTTATTATAATACACAAATTTCAGTGAGTCATGTGACAGAAATGACATCAGAACTCACCGTTTATAACTGGTGACAGTTTAATTGCATCTTTGACGTTTATACTGAGATAGACTGCTGTGCCTAACTGAAATATTTATGTATTTTTTGTTCTTCTAGCGATTTCCAGTCTCGATGAAGAAAGTAAGTGGACAGTCCATTACACAGCCTCTTGGCATCAACAGGAGAATGTGTTCCTCCCATCATCTAGACCTTTATGTGTGGATGACCTTCACAGGCAAGCCAAAGTGAACCTCAAAACTGTGCTTAGAGGTAAGCAAACAGCTACATCTTAATAAGAGTAGCCATGATTAAGAATTCTATCCCAGGTGCATTTGTCATCTTAATGGATTTTACTGTAGTCTAGTACTTGAGAATGGTTTGAGGATTCCTAGACCTTATTGAAATATGTCTTCTCAGTGGCAATGTAATGGTCTGAAACTTGGCACATGACTAAATCCCTCCTAGACTATGAGATGGCAAATCAAATGGTGCAAGACTCTAACCCCGATTAACAAAAGATGTTAATAGGACTGTATACCCTTTGACAATGCTTTTTATAGCATTGTAAATTCCAAACCTGCTTAAAGGATTATGCAGTATAACTAGTAATCCTATTTTCTGCTGTGATCCATGGGGTTGAGTCTTGCCACAGGGAGGTCAAAATCAGGACTGCA